>NC_056750.1:629977921-630277921 GCF_019279795.1 Protopterus annectens
TGAGATGTAGGTATGCACCAAACATCCTATGTTTAACAAAGACAATTCTGTGACTAAACTGCTCTTTAAATACTTCAACAAGCTACAGAGAGGATAAATTGTCTCCATTTATAATATGACAAAGACTGGGGAGGGGATAACTTCATTTTTACCTGTAGCAATATATTTCTCATAACAAACTTCTTGAGAATGTTCATTGTGTGATTTACAAAAAAAAAATCTAGTAAAATTATGTTTATATTTTCTGATATAACTTTTTGCAGTCATTCTTTAAGGTTTTGGAGCACAAACAGACTGTATCCAAGTCATAATGCTTCACATCTCCTTGTGACATTTTTCAATTTCATGAATGTGAGCAAGGCTTTTAGAATCTACTTTTTCTTGTCTTTGCTAACCTGGCATTGCACATTCTGAATTAGTAAAGAATAACACAGCAGTCACATAACTTATGTTTTACTTGTTCACAGTGTGGAGCAGTCCCTGTTACCAGGTCATATAGGAAATATCTATTGAGATGATTACTCCTTGTAGTTTTGTGGGCCGCGGTGGTGCAGCTGTTAGCATTGTCGCCTTACAGCAAGAGGTTCTCCTGTTCGATTCTCGGCTGGAGCTCCTTCTGTGTGAAGTCTGCATGTACTCCCGCAGTTGAGTGATGCAAAAGACATGCAGGTAGGTGAGTGTGTGAATGGGTGTGCCTTCCTTGAAGGTTGGGCATCGGGCTGGCAACTCGGCACCATAAAAACCTGCTGCCAATCATGAGCGGTCCGGAGTTCTGCTGTGGCGATCCCTAACCAGGAAAAGCCAAAAGATATTACTTTACTCCTTGAAGTTTTGTATGGGTAACTATCCCATTTTACAGTAATCTGAGGATGTAACAGTGAAGGCAGGTTTGCTATCTATGAGTTATTTAGGAGTGAATTGTATAAGAATTTTTTGGTTGGTGGAGTTAAGTGTGTAGGAGAAGGAATATTGAGTTTTGGACTGTATTTCAGTCATGGTGGCAGGTGAGCAGATTAATGTAGGGTTATAAGCACAGTGTATTAGTAATGCCTGAAAAAGGCAGTTGTCAGATCATTTGTGACTGTATTAAACAGTAAGGGACCTAGTATGGGTCCTTATTGTTTAGGTAGCTATTAATCCATACTGCAATTGGACGGGAAACTTTGTGTGCAAGACTGTGTAGAAGCTTTAGAGAAGTCCAGGGAGACTGGCACAACAAGGTTGACATAATTTCTAAGCTGAAATATTTTTTTTTAATTTATTCTCTGTTAACCAGGTTAGTTCCATTAGGCTAGAGGCCCCTTTTCAGAGGTGAGACATGAGGCAATGTTTCACCACTATTTGAAATTTAGCCAGGGTATCAGGGAACTTCCCCTACTATTTTTGATAAGTGCTATGGGATATTTTCCATCCACATGATTTACTAGCAACTCCAGTAGATGGGACCTCAGTTTAACGTCTCATCTCAAGGATGACATGTTCAGGACGGCAGCACCTCCTTAGTACTGCAATGCAGTGTCAGCAATCCAATCACCTGGAGTGGGAATAAAACCCACAGCCCACTGGTCTTCCAGCAGCAAAGGCAAATGCATGTCCTGTTACGCCACTGACACAACTGTTGTATTAAGAAATGCTAGCCATGCTGTATCCATACTGTGGTGGGGTCAGAATCCGTGTTTGAGTTGTAGACAATAGATTGTTATTAAGAAGGTGCAGGGGTAACTGTATATGGACTACCTTTTGTAGATTTTTCAATGGGGGAGGTACAATGGTGATAGATCTATAGTTGGACAGTTTATTATAGTAAGAGAATTACAGATTGCTTTCACATGATGGGATGTAACATTCTGACTTAAAAAATGTGTGTGTGTGTCTGTGTGTCTGTCTTTGTGTGTACATGTGTCTCCAATAGTACGAAGTTATAATTTGTCAAAAGGTGAGTGGTTAGAACTCAACAACTTGAGAAAAAATGAAGAGATAGTCATTGGAAGAACAGAATAGGCAGCGGCCATTGCTATGTAATCAGTGAAGGACTATGAAAAGAAATGTTTAAACCATCTGTGAAGTAGTAAGTATGGGTCTGGATAAAGATTATGTGCAAGATGTGAAAAAGCATTTAATGAACATTCTTATTGAAACGGTTGAGATAAGAGTCCGTCTTTACTAGATTGTACCAGAAGTTTAATACAAGTGATTGGCATGGAATTACCACTTTGTTATACTTTAGGAAAAGTCTACAAACACATTCAGCAGCAACTATTAGACTTATTGCTGTGGCAGAGAAAGGTTGTAAAATATCATGTGTTATTTTATTACTTCATTTGGATAAGATGCCATCAGTTTTAAAATAGACTACTGAACTAAAAAGTAAATTACAGAGCAAAATAACTTTGTGTGGTTTTAAGCTGAATATACAAATGTGTACGTGTAAACTGACACATATAGTCAGGAGCGGCCTTAGGTCAACTGGTGACAAAAGTTTTACTTAATGGTTTGATTTGTTGCACTTATTTAATAAACATCTGTTTCAGATTTTGGTTGAGAATTTGTAATGCAAATTTGGGCTGCAATCATAGAAACTGGTTTTGCTCTGTCATTTGACAACCTGTTCATGGAGAAATTTGAAGAGCAATTTGTGTGTAAAACTTATTTGCCTAAAACATGTTTTTTTTTTATTTTTGATAGATGACCTGTTTGTAAAACAAGGAGATATTAAGCAAGGAAAAATATTTACGAAAAATACTACAAATAATAATAATTGGGGTGGTCTGGCTGGCAGCTCAGTTTAATCTATGTACAGTTTCACTTTTAGATTTTCATTTAAAAGGTAATCCAAATTTGGAAGTCGAACCATTTAAAGGACATGTCTTGTGACCTTATTTTGCAAAGGAGGACTTTTTATCCAGAAGCAATGACCAAAGATTTACCCTATGGTAAAGTATTAAGGGAAATAATACCAAGATAGGATTATGACCAATACGCCATGGCATATGTGACAAAGTTTGTTTGTTAGTGTATGACCCTAATATGATTCAGATGAGTCAACTAAAGGTTAAAATCATATACAAAAATCATATTTTCTTCAGGGCAAGGTAGAAACTTATATAATTCAAAAACTAGATTAGAATAAAAGCTGTAAGAATTTTTCTGTTTTTTTTGTTACTAATTATAATACATTAGACATTTTTTAAAGAAACCATTAACAATTACTGGCCAATAGTACTATCACATGTTCACAGTAGGAATAACTGGCATCCCATGTCAGAGTAATTTGTTTTACAAATCTAAAACTATTAGCAAACTGATAATATGAGCAAGATATAAACCATGAAGAATATTCCCAAGTATGTGTTGGCAAATAAAGTGGGCTATTTTGTGGGGTTTGGATGTAAGCAATGTAAGCCCATTTTGTGTTATCTTTTCACTGTGATATAACAAATTTCATGTCTAGTTTTATTTTTTTTTTCCTGGGTGAGCAGTATATATGTATGTATTTATTTATTTCTCAGCCCCTTGTCGACTATTAAAAGCATCCCTCCCAGTCATTCAATAAACACATTCGTTCAGCAAGGTGAGAGCCCTATGGCCCATATGTCCCTTGGGTGAGATTTGGGCAAATCACAAACAGAAACCATCATTCACAAGATAGGGCATGACTTTTTTGTCTTAATTCTTATCATACCCTGTGTATGCTTAAAAGCATCCAAGGGATTGATAAGCAATGGACCTTTGCAATGCATGTCTCTACCATGTGTGATGAGATCAGTTAGACATGTCCCCCAAAAAGGCAAGCATCTTGATGAAATACCCAGACTACACTAGGGATTCAACCATGGAAAATGGGCCTTGAGCATGCACCCCCTTCCACCTGAGGAAGGATCAGTTGCCTAAGTTTCGTCATTCTTTTTCGCCCCACACTAGCTTCCAAGACATTAATCAAACCCTGGTCATCTAGGCTGTAGACAAGTCTTTATCATTCTATGCCAACAGAACTGGTCTATATTTTCTTTTTTACAGTGAAGTAAATGGGAGATTCTGTGCATGTTCATTAATATTATTATTTTATTTTTACTATGTTTTTTCTTTAAAATCAAGTTTACATTTGAAATTGGAGGGGTTGTTTTATGGGACAAGGGCATTTTGGGTATTATATTTTGTGTTTTGTATGAATCTTAGTGCATTGCAAGTAGTATAAATATGTAAGGCCCATGGAAATGTTTAATGCATTGCCAAGAATGTAGACAAACAGTTCATAATGCACAAAATACAACAAAAGAATAAATAAATAAAATAAATATTTAGACAGTGAGCCAGGTACAAGTTTTTATCACACCATTTATCTAGGGTCTACCATTACTATAAATATATATATTTATTTATTTATTATACTTATAATGTTGCTTATTTTCACTATTGGCATATCAACAGAAGTTTATCCATATCCTTGGTTCATCATATTAAGTTTATCTACATCCTGTAGGGTGTCCTCTTTCCCCTTTGTTATTTGTGTTATATTTAGAACCACTGGCAAAGAAATTAAGGGATATAGAAATTCAAGGATATAACTGGTATGATAGTCAAGAAAGGCTGGTTTTATTTGCAGATGATTTTATTTCATACCTGATAAAACCATAAATGGACATTTCAGTGTTGTAGAACATTTTGAGACAGTTTTAAGTCTTATCAAGATACAAAATTAATAAAGCCAAACCAAAGGCAATAGCTGTAAACTATTCCAGACACAAATTGGTTCATCAATATACATATTTATAGAAGCATGATAAAATGAAATACTTAGGAGTATGGATTAAAAAGGATTCTGTTGTGGCAGCTAAGCATATGTGGGAATAGACTAAATAAAAGATAATAAAAAAATGAGAAACTGGAAGCTGTGTTTTATGGATATTGATAGCAAGATACAAGCAGTTAAAATGTTTTAGTCCCTTTAGTTTTATACACAAGCCAGGCATATTTTTATCAACCAGAGGAAAAGTTGTGGATAGCAAATTATAAAGAGCTAAAGGATTTTATCTGGGGGGGGGGGGGGGATGGCAAGAGTCAAGAAGGTAAGCTAATTCTTTCACTAGAACAAGGTAGTTTGGGATTACCTGATTTGAGGGGGTATTTCAGAGCTACACAGTTAAGGCTCCTATAAATAGCACAAGCAGAAAGCTATAATTCAAAGTGGAAAGGGATGATAATGAAACAGGGGGAAGCTCAAGAAATAAGGAGAAACTAGGATTTTGGATGCAGATTCTTAAGGAGAATAACAATAACCACACAGAATATTATATTAATAAAGTAGTATAAAGTATTCTAAGAACTGAGCCAACGTGGGAATGGAGAAAGGAGATTCTGCCAATAGGGATGACTGCAATTAGGGATACAGACAACAGGCAAGAGTGGGCTGGAATTTATTGGAGAAAACTGGCAAAGGAACCAAGGTATTGGGAGCAAATAATTAGAGAGGGAAAGGTAATAGAATGGGACAAGGCCAATAATTTATTTCTACTGTTAGAAATTCCCTTCCTTATCAAGGATTGATAGAGTTGCGGTAGCATTGTCGCCTCACAGTAAGACGTTGTCCTGTTCGATTCTCAGCTAAAGCGTCTTCTGTGTGGAGACGTGCATGAATGGACGTACCTTCATTGAAAGTTGTGCGTCAGGGCTGGCAACTCGGCATGTAAAAATCTACTGCCAATCATTAGCGGACCGGAGTTCCGCTGTGGCGACCCCTAACCGGGAAAAGCCGAAAGACACAATGACAAAATCAAGGATTGATAGAGTATAGTCAAAAAGAAAGAAATGGGGGATCCTAAGTGAAAGACCAGCACTGGTAGAGTTTTTAGTAGCAGCTAGACCAGAAGCTGCTGTTAAAAAGGGATAATTAATACTGCATATAAAATATTGCATGATAACCATAAGAATCAATCAGAGGATGTTAGAAGTGATTGGAAAGAGAGACTGGATAAGTAATTCACAAAGAAACAATCGGGGATATATGTATGTCTGCCACATATGTAACAAAGTTAAGAAGATTTAGGATCTTTGCTTAGAATTTTTTACATTGGAACTTTTATACCCCAAGTAGACTCCAAAGAATTTTGTCCTCAGGTAGACAGCAAATGTTGGAGGTGTGATGGAGAAGAAAAAGGTAATTAGGGACATATTTTTTGGGGAGTGTAATGATTTGGCAGACTTTACAAATTCCCTGCAGACTACTCTATCAGAAATACTGGATGAGCAAACTGATAAAACTAAGGAAATTATTTTTTGAGCTATGATATAAAATCGTAATTGCACAGAAATAGCAAGGCCTTGTTGAGTCTAATTATGGTGGCTGCTAAAAACGCAATCACTAGTATATGGAAATCAAAGTCTAAACCAACTGCACTAGAAGTAGTCAATATAGTAACCAAGAAAAAACAACAACCGGAAATTAGATCTTTAGAAAAGGGTAGGAACAAATTACACAGAAAAAAATGGGAATTGTGGGAACATTGCACGTAGGACATCATTTTGGAGGAGGAATGAGGTTTTAAAGAAGGCAGGATTTGAATGAGCTATGTAAAATTCACTGACAATGACTGGATAGATTATGAGTGATGTATAATGTTTGCAACTAAAAATATGTGAATATGGTTTGTTTCCATTTATATGAATGTATGATTACCTATTGACTGATAATTTAATAAAGATGTTTCCTGTATAAAAAAGTTTATCTATATCCTTTATGTGTTATCAGACCTACTAAAATTCCCTTAAACCCATCATATTGACACTACTTACTGAAAACTAAAATTCTCACAAGCACAAACAAAATACAGACAGACAAACACACGTACACAACCTCAAACAACCTAGGTCACCTAAAGCTGTCACAGAAATTCAAATCTACTGGTAGTTTAAAAGAAAAAAGTAAAGTACAATAAAATAAAAAATACAAAACATGGATTATACCACCCATTCATTTTAGTTGAAAAGGTAAGTTCATACAATCCACATACATGTATAAACAACTACCTGTCTGAATCAGTCCCTTAGAAATCAACATCGATAACTTTAAAATGAAAAGGATAAAATAAAATCATACAAATAAAATGTGGCATTAATCACACCTAGCCAGTTGGAAAACAGAAAAACTGATCTGATTGTAAGTATCTAAACCAAGATGAAGATAATTAAAAGAATAAATAAGACACAAATATAACACATTCTACAAGCTCCTCTTTATATTACTACATTATATTTAAACATAACTTGACAGTACAAAAATGATTAAAAAGTACCTCACAGCTGGAGTGGAAAGCCATCTACAAGACAAAATCTTCATAACGACTGAGGCAAATTATCTAAAGCCCTATTCAGTAGACACTTAGCAATTAATATAATCCACTGAAGTCAATGTAAAATATCTCAGCACACTGAGTTCAACTTATAAGGAACTCAACCCAATAAAAAGTAACTTTTTTTACTAAGAGAAATACCCCATCCTTTCTGAACTTACACATATCAGCTGCAAAGTCTTAACAGATAAAGATAAAAGAGAAACTCATAACACAAAGGAAATGACCATCAATAGACAGAAACCACGTCAGCAGTGATTTCCTATGGAAAATGAGAAATTAAACATTGAGTTGTTCAACTAAAGAACAAGGAACCTTGTCAAGCATATTTCAATGAAGTATAGGGAAGACTTGGGAATGAGTAATCTGGAAAAAAAGAAAATAACTAAATGGAATAAATGGTTTTATTGTTTTTTTTTATGACACATGAAATAACCAGGGCTTTTCTAGGATTAGAAGACTCAGATAATGATAAGGGGCGATGTATTCCTATAGTATAAGATATTCATTTGTATGCCGTATCTAACTAAGAGTATGTTAGATAGTTGCTCAGCTCTTGTCAGTTTAGTTGTTTTAAGGCTTGGCAGTGATGCGTTCAGAGTGCAGTATTGATAGCAAATTCAGCTACTTTGTTGTAACAGGAGGCTAGTTTACATTTCAGTGTAGATCCTAGGTTTGTAAAGATAGGTGAGGCATATAACAGGGATGGAAGCAAATAGGATGAGGGCAGGTTTTTTCCTTGCTGGGTCTGTAAAGCACTGTTTGGACATGTAAAGGGAAACAACTTTATAGTGGGTCTTTTTTAATTCTTTGAGGAATATGTAGATCAATTTTAAGATTATCATCTATGACAGTGTCCATTAATTTAGTAAGTAGTACTACATCAATTTTAGTATTATTTGCAGATGTAACCAAAACAGATTATTTTTGATTGAAATAATGTTTTGGGGTGATCAGTTTTGTTTTATTGGGATTGAGGGGCAAGTTTGAATTTTTCAGCCAGGTTTTGACTGAAGAGAAAGAAATGTGAGTGATTTCTAAGAGTTTGGATATTGTGAGGGCTATCTATATGCATTAATGTTGAATTATCTGCGTATTGTACTGTATTTGCTTGCTGATGGCAGTGTAAAGTTTGTTTATAAAATTATTGAAGAAAAGGGTCCTAGTATAGAGCCCTGAGGGACACCTATAGTAACTGGGAGAGAGAAGAGGTACTGTTGTCATTTGATTGCTTGTTGCCTTCCAGACAGATAACTAAGGAACCATGTAAGGGAGGACTGAGAGAGACCTGTACAAGAGAGTTCTGTGAGTAGATGTTGGCATGTTATAGCGTCAAAAGCTTTGGATAAATGGAGGAACATGGTTGACACTAGTTACAATTGCTCCTATGCTGGTTTATAGTGTTGGTGAAGTGAAGGAGGGAGGTGCTTGTACTGTGGCAGGATTTGAAACCACACTGATTTTCAGAGAGAAGATTTGGATTTAGATGATATAGAAGCTGAGCATTAATACATTTTTCAAGTATTTTTGATAGGGGGAGAGGGTTGCAATGGGCTGCAGTTATTAAACTCAGTAGATGTGGCGCCTTTGTGCAAAGGTATAATAATGGATTTTTCCAGATGGAAGGAATATATTTTTCCAATATAGATCTATTTATCAATATAGAGACCGGAAAAGCAATTGCGTTTGCAGACATTTTTAAGTAGTCTAAAGCAAAATGGTCAGTAGCTAGGTGGTTGGTTTTAGCTAAGGTAGGAATGTTTTAATGGTGGAGGTGGGTACTGGGCTGAAGTCAAAGGGCTAAAGATACTTAGCAGAAGCTGCTGGTACTGAGTGGGAAGTGGAAGTATTAATGTTTGTGAGGGACAATATAGTCTGTATAAAATAGTTTCTAATCTGCATGGGAATTGAATAAGTAGTACTGTAGGATACAGGGGTGGGGGTGGTAATTTGGTCTGGATGTAAAAGTTTGCTTATGGATCTCCAGAAGTGTTTTGGGTTGTTTTAATTTTATTTTGCAGGATGTTATAATAGGCTTGTTAGTCATGTTTTGATATTTTGTTGTATTTCTTAGGTGCCTGAAAAGCTGAAAAGTATTTTGTGTTTGAATATATATATATATATATATATATATATATATATATATATATATATATATATAAGCACGTATGTATACATATATGTATGTATACATATATATATATATATATATATATATATATATATATATATATATATATATCTTCTCTTCTCTTTCTCTCTCTCTCTCTCTCTCTATATATATATATATATATATATATATATATATATATACACACACACACACACACACACTATCTACATATCAATGTAGATGGATATAGATAGATATATACTGTATCTATATCTATAGGTGTATATATGGTTCCCTATCAGAAGCCTGAAACACTATAAGCCTGAAAATCAAAATCCTGAAAACTATAGACTGAAAGTTCAAAATCCTGAAAGCCCAAAATCCTGAAAGCCCAAAATCCTGAAACTCAAAATCCTGAAAACACAAATAATGCTAATATGTCACTATAAAGACACTAATATCTACCAACTGACCCTGACCCTAACCCTAACCCTAAGGTCCGTCACTATCGCACACTCACCTGACCGACGCCCTAACCCTAACTCACTTAAACCGCCCCTAACCCCAATATTTGTCACTATTGCATACATGCCTAACCTGCGCCCTAACCCTAACTCACTTAAACCGCCCCTAACCCTAACATAAAACCAATCGCACACTTACCTGAACCCAACGCATGACCCAACACCACAGGGCTAACAATAGCAAAGCCACAATGATGTCAGTATGTCCATTTTGTGTTTTCAGGATTTTGAGTTTCAGGATTTTGGGCTTTCAGGATTTTGAACTTTCAGTCTATAGTTTTCAGGATTTTGATTTTCAGGCTTATAGTGTTTCAGGCTTCTGATAGGGAACCGTATATCTATATCTAATCTATCTATATATTTATATATTACTGTTGGTACAGTCTTAAATGGAGTTTCCATACCCCACAGAACCACATATTTCATTTTCTACATCCAAGACCCACCCCAATATACTCCAGCTTGCTAGTTAACTTCCCTACCTCACACTGCATGGTTCCCTGATTTAGTTCAGCTATGGTGCTCTTTGTAAGAACTCAGCATGTCTTGCATATGTCCAAGTGAATTTTTAAAGGATGTGCCAGCTTCCTCCCACATCCCACCTTCCTATGTTGCATCCCCTACATGGCAGCACAGGTTGTAACTCCCCAGTGGCTCAGAACGAGATAAAGGGGATAAACAAAAAAAAACGTGTGTGTGTGTGTGTGTGTGTGTGTGTGTGTGTGTGTGTGTGTGTGTGTGTGTGTGTGTGTGTGTGTGTGTGTGTGCGCATGTGCGTGTATACATTTACATGATTATTTAACTTTTACAGATCTATTTGTATAAATTTATCTGCTTATTTTTTATCAACAATATGGCAAATTGTAAGATAGGTAAATACTTGGATAAATGGCTTATGCAAGCATATGACACTGTACTAGCAGTTTATAGCACTTTGGCATTTGTTTCCACAGATGAGACATGTGCATTTATTTATACGACAAGCCCACAACAGCCCAGGCATATAGCAGGATCGTTTTTTTTACTTCCTCTGATACTTCTACGTCTTTCAAGTCCTGATTTAGTGATGTCCCATTTCTTTGAAAAATAATTTACCTTCCCTCAGGTACTGCAGCCTTTGAGATGGCTATTTTAAGTAATGAAGTGTAAAAGAGAAATTGACTTCTAATAAGAAAACTCTTTAATTTTGCCCATTTTAAAATGAAAATAAAAATGGATATCAGTGAATCAAAAGATAAGAATCATTCCATATCCATTTAATTCAGCAAACACAGTTCTCAAAATTGTTTCCTACATTTAGATTTGATCTCACCTGTGGGGACCTGTTTCTCATCCATCCAGGCCACCTGTGTATATAATTTCAAATCCCTGGTCATCTGTGTCAAGTAGACTACCTAGAATTTAATGGTTCCATACATCTGGCAAGTCAGGTTATCCATAGTTTAAATCCTATCCACTTCCTTACTTAAGTAGAACCTAACCCAGGTGTCATCTTGAAATTAGGCACAGACCTTCCATAGCAGCACTATCATGCAAGTTGCTTTTCTATGCAGTCATTCTCATTAACCTTGAGCAATGTCCTCGAGACAGGTTTATATTTACCTGCAGGGGTACAACATGTGGCAAACCAAACCACTAAACATATCCATGGCTACTCAGTTCATCTTTGTCTTGAAAGCATAGTAATGTAACACAAGCTAACCATGTCACTGAACACAAGATTCTCACATACAAGCACTCAAAATAATCCATTTGTCATACACATATTACACTCACCTTGCATAGTATGCACCTGACACATTGATCAACATATGCTGAGGCACTAAAAAACTATTTTCCTAAACCCAAAAAACTTTCCAAATACTAGACCTACATAAACTATCTTTAGCAAAGCCAAAAACATTCTACCGAAGCAACACCTGACACTACACATACAGTCACACCTCATGGAGTCTGAAATGCAAAGCCCATAAGGCAAGCCAACACACTAACCAATACTCTAATCATTCGAAACTCCATTATGAGACATACAAATGCCCCACTTACCAGCATGAACAAGGAAAGAAAATCACGGTTAATTGCTTATCAGAGGCCAGGATCCACCAAGTCATTCATGCACCCAGGTCACTGAACCACAAGTTTCAGTATGACCCAACCATAGCCTATGTGGGTGTAAATGACTTGAGAAGTATCTCCTTGAACTACAGGAAGAGAGACATTATGGAGTTCTCTGACTATGTGCCACATGCTGGCATGAGCCCTGCATTGAGCAGCATTCTACCTTCACCAAGGATGATGCCATTATATGAACAGAAGATCATTGACTTAAATAATTGGCTTAGCTTCTGGTGTCATTCAAAGGGGATATAATATTTGTCAGTTTGGGAAGATATGGTCAACAGGTCATGTTGTTTTGCCAAGAGTGGTTTGCACCTGTCCTGGCCATACTTTCAAATAATAGCTAAAATACTGTCTTCTCCCATAGTGCCTTTTTAGGCAGTGCTAAACTGATAAACCTTAGCAAAATCAATCCAAGGGAATCTAAAGTTGTTACTCCTCAATGCCAGCAGCCTAAACAAGAAACTCCACTCCATCTTAGCTCTCCTTAGCTTAGAGAATGCAGACATCTGTACAGATACCATAATATAGTGTAAAACCATGGAGAGCACCCCGAAAGTGGAGAGATGCAATGCCTTCCACATATTTAGACCAGCTACTGCAAAGGCAGGGACTAAAGGTGGAGGTGTCTGGATCCACATGAAAAGAAAACATATCTCAAGGTTTGTCAAACAATATGACATGCTTGAGCTTCTCTGTGTCCAAATTACCATAGTTAGAACCCCATATCATATTCTTGCAAGCTACAGATCACCCTCTATGACCCACAAAACCCATAGTTCATACTTAGACCTAATAGAGATATTCACCATCCAACCAGTTAGTGCATTTGCCCACTAGGGGGGGCATACTGGATCTGGTATTCACAAATATGGGAGAATGCTGCACCCATCCCAGTTTGGTGCTCCCTCTGGTAAAGTCAGACCTTAAAGCTGTCTCCTTCAAAATGAAAATCAATATTGTGACTCCAGCAAACCCTGTAACAGTTAGGAACTACTCTAAGACAAACTACCTATTATCAAGCAATTAAATAACAACATTTCAAGTCCCTCCAAACTCAGAAAACACAGCTGCCTATGCAGAACTGTACACAGATACCCTGTACAATCATGTTAGTAGATGAAAAGACACAGCTGTGCCTACCAGAAACAAGCCCAGAACAAACTCTAAAAATAAACCACACTGATGGAGTCCAAATATAAACAGATTGCACAGCAAAAGAAAAAAAAGACCTATCTAAAATTAAGAAGTGCAACACCCAACAGGATAAAAATTCTTATCAGGCTAAACAAACAACTAAGAAGGCAAATTATGCCTACCAAAGATTTTTTTTTCTCAAAACAATTTTTATTATGTTTTAGAACAATACAAATTGTTTATATATATTCAAATAGGAAATTGCTTATTAGTCAAAACAAACATAATAGAAAAAAGAACAAAAGTATTTACACAGTGTCTAAATAATGCAGTATTGCAATATATCATAAAAAACATAATGTTACATTAAACAAAATAAGGATCTTTGTTTAGAATATTCTCTAGGTTGGACCACATAATATATGAATATGATGTTCTAGTAGTTCTTGACTTAATAGTCAACATTTCTAAACACCAGAGTTCAGTAAGGATATTTTTGAATTCTGCAAATGAAGGTGTAAGTTCAGATTTCCAGTTTTTAGTTATTGTTTTCCTAAGTTGTTAACACAGACCATAAAAGAGGATATTTGATTCTTCTAACACAGGAAGGAATTGGAGTATTGAATAAAACCAAAGATTTGGTCAAGACAAATCTATCTGTAAAAAGTGCTTGGAAAAGATTATTGATTTTTTCCGAAAATTTCTTTAAGACTACACAATCATAGAACATGTGTGACCAGTCAGGTTTAGAATCTGATTTACATCTCCAGCACAATACCCTATCTTTGGTAATCAATTCTAATTTATGAGGTGTGAAAAAAAGCTCTGTTCATAAATTTCCATGCATATATTCTCCACCTTAACGGTGTCGTAGTTAGTTTGGGTGATTCCAAATGTATTTTTTTATCTAATGGAGTGGGAATCATATTATTGGTTGCGACAAAGTAAGTCCAGTAACTATCAGGAATATTTTTTTTCTATATTAATTATTTTATATATGATTGATAGTTTACATTTAATAATTGTGTTTTGCTGTATAAAAGAGGTGGGAAATTTTATTAATTTAGGAATTGGTGATCTTGAATTTTGTGGAAATTAATTAATTTTGTTAGACATAAAATTTCTAAGAGATTGAAGTTGTAACCAATCAAAGCTGTTTAAGTCAAAATTTATAATTAGATGTTCTAACATAATTAAATTATCATCTTGTAAGAAATGGAACCAAAATTGAGGTTTTTTCCTTTAATGGGAAAATATTAGTCAAATTGGAAGAGACAATAATGTATTTTGTGTATGCAATAGGAAATAAAATGAATATCCAATATTTGTACATCATGTTTTTGTATATATAATTTCAAAAATCTTTTAACAAAATTTTCATATAATGAGATATATTACTGGGAAGTATATTTAGAGAAAAATAAATGTTTCAATATCCATATGAATGGGTTATTTAGAATTAAGAGTTTATTGGAATTGGTTCTCTCATTAGTGTCAAAACAAAGGATTTCTTGAAATGTCTTCCATTTCGCTGAATAACTCTCATTTAATAACAGTAGGAAAGTCTTAATTACTGATGAAATAGAGTATAATTCTAAGTCTGGAAGCCTTATACCACCAAAAGACCAATCTTTCATATGATTTGTGATGGATATTCTAGGTTTATTTGGTTGCCATAAAAATTTCAAACTCATTGTGTTGAATTCTTTAATTTTTGGGGGGGACAATGAAGTAGATTGAATTATGTAAATAATCTTATGTAAATGATCATTTTGATAATTGAGAAGATGTTTTCCATTGTGAATAAAAGATGTTTCCATTTATTAATTAAATTATTAATAGAGGAGATGCATTTAGAGTAATTTATTTTTATTGTTTCTATTATACTGTCTGTTAATGTGATGCCTAAATATTTTAAACCTTCTGTCTTAACTAAATATCTAGTATACTTCTGATTCCAATAATTAGTATTTGAAGTGATAGGAAGCATTTTTGTTTCATTATCATTAAAAATTAAATCTGTCTTTTTTGCATCAATTCCATAAAATCAAGTACAGCTTGTAGAGTTTTATTTGTTCCCTCAATGGTTAGAAGAAGATCACCAGCAAAGAGTTGCACTTTAGAAGTTATCTCTGCATTCAAATTGAGTCCCTTAATATTTGGGTTCATTCTTATATAGCTGGCTAGAGTTCCATTAAGATAATGAATAATAAAGGAGAGAGGGGACAGCCCTGTTTAGTTCCTTTATGAATTGGGATATTTTCTGATAAAAACGAACCAATCTTAATATATGCAGAGCTACCATTATATAAATGAGAAATTAAATTAATAAATTTATCAGAAAAAGTATATGTTTTTAAAGTAAGAAATAAATAGTCCCAGTTAACTGAATCAAAGGCACAATTTATATCTAGACTTAATAAGGTTAAATTCTTCTTTGATTCCATTGCACGATCAATAATGGTTAATATTCTTTTAATACAGTCAAACATGTTTCTATTTAAAATAAAACCTGTTTGATCTTCATTAATTAATCCCTGAAGGAATTTCTTAAGTCTGTTAGTGTAAATAGACATAAAAATGTTATAGTCAATATTTAAAAGAGATATTGGCCTATATGAAGAACATTTAGAAGGGTCCGTATCTGTTTTAAAAATAGGAGAGATGAGTGTATATTTCCAAGAAGGAGGGTTTATAAACAGTTCCTGACATTGGGAAAAAACTTGATGTAATAAAAAATGGGACTCTTTGGAGAGTAATTTATATATTTCTGGAATGATTCCATCATTATCTGGGGGCCTTATTTTGTTTTAAAATATTAATTTGATTTTTGATCTCAGATAGCGAGATGGGTTTATACAATGCGTTAACTTGCTGTTCCAATAATTTATTTTTAGTATATCTTTTAATAAAGGAGTTCACCTTCATTTTAGAGTCTAATATACTTGAATTTTGATTAATCTTGATAACATGATTTCTAAATTCCATTTAGTATAGCTCCTAAATCTGTTACCAACATCTTTTTTTTTCAGAAAATATCTCTTTAATATGATACATCTTGTTTAACCTCTTAGTTTTGGTGGCTAATCTCTTTAGTGATTTAGGATTAGTAGAAAAGTTTAATAAATTTAAATCTTTCTAAACTAATCTTGGGCTTATGGTTAAGGATTTATAAAGATTTATTATTTAAGGAATTAATTTCCTTAGTTCTATTGGATTTAGTTATTTGTTTTTGTAGCTTAACAGTATAAATTTTTTCTTGGAGAACTTTTATTTCTTTTTCCAAAAGTTTTTTTTTGTTACTGTACCAATTAATTATTCTCCCGTATAAATATACTTTAAGAGCATTCCAGATATATATAACAGATGTACCTTCGGTTGTATTAATATTAATAAAATTCTTAGTTTCAGAAAGAATAAAATATTTAAAATAAGTTAAAGTAGTCAAATATGCTAGTATTCTTCTAATTTGAGGGATATAATCAGAATGCTGGGACAGTTCAAATGTTATTGTATTATGATCAGATAATGGGCATGAATGAACTTTGACTTTATGTAAATTATTAATTAGATGATTTGAGATACAGATTCTATAAATTCTAGTGTATGTGCCATGTCTTGGAGAGAAATGTGTATAAAAAGTGATTTTTGAGTCTGCAAAATCATTAATGTCTTTAAAATGAAATGATTCAGTAAATTCAATCAAATTTTTGCAAGTGAAGTTATCATCCTCTTTCTAAAAGCAGTAGAATCCTTTTCATTTATTATACAGTTAAAGTCTCCAATCATCATTATCATCTTCTTTCGGCTGTTCCCTTAAGGGGTCAACACAGCGGATCATCTGTTTCCATTTCTTCCTCTCCTCTGCATCATGCTCTTTCACAACAACCGCCTGCATGTCCTCTCTCACCACATCCATAAACCTTATCTTAGGCCTTCCTCTTTTCCTCTTACCTGGCAGCTCCATCCTTAGCATCCTTTTCCCAATATATCCAGCATCCCTCCTCAGAACATGTCCAAACCAATGCAATCTCGCCTCTCTTGCTTTGTCTCGAAACTGTCCAACCTGAGCTGACCCTCTAATATACTGATTCCTAATCCTGTCCATCCTAGTCACACCCAGTGCAAATCTTAACATCTTTAACTCTGTCACATCCAGCTCTGACTCCTGCCTTTTCGTCAATGCCACCGTCTCCAACCCATATAACATAGCTGGTCTCACTACCCTCTTGTAGACCTTCCCTTTCACTCTTACTGGTACCCATTTGTCACAAATCACTCCTGACACTCTTCTCCACCCATTCCACCCTGCGTGTACTCTCTTCTTCACCTCTCTTCCACACTCACCATTACTCTGAACTGTTGATCCCAAGTACTTAAATGCATCCACCTTTACCAACTCTACTCCCTGCATCCTCACCATTCCTCTACCCTCCCTCTCATTTACACACATATATTCTGTTTTAGCCCTGCTGACCTTCATTCCTCTCCTCTCTAAAGCATATCTCCACCTCCCCAGGGTCTCCTCAACCTGTTCCCTACTCTCACTACATATCACAATGTCATCTGCAAACATCATAGTCCACAGGGCCTCCTGTCTGATCTCATCTGTCAACCTGTCCATCACCACTGCAAATAAGAAAGGGCTCAGGGCTGATCATTGATGTAATCCCACCTCCACCTTAAATGTATCTGTCACTCCCACTGCAGTCCTCACCAATGTCACACTACCCTCATACATATCCTGTACCACTCTTATATACTTCTCTGCCACTCCTGACTTCCTCATACAATACCACAACTCCTCTCTAAGCACCCTGTCATATGCTTTCTCTAAGTCAACAAAGACACAATGCAACTCCTTCTGACCTTTTTTGTATTTCTCCAACAACACTCTCAGAGAAAATATTGCATCTGTAGTGCTCTTTCCTGGCATGAAATCATACTGCTGATCACTAATCATCACCTCCCTTCTTAACCTAGCTTCCACTACTCTTTCCCATAACTTCAAGCTGTGACTGATCAGTTTTATCCCTCTGTAGTTACTGCAGCTCTGCACATCACCCTTATTCTTAAAGATAGGTACCAAAACACTTTTTCTCCACTCCTTAGGCATCCTCTGACTTTCCAAAATGTCATTAAACAATCTGGTTAAAAATTCCACTGCCATTTCTCCTAAGCACCTCCATGCTTCCACTGGTATGTCATCTGGGCCAACAGCCTTTCCATTCTTCATCCTCTTCATAGCTGTCCTTACTTCCTCCTTGCTAATCTGTTTCACTTCCTGATTCACTATCCCCACATCATCCAACCTTCTCTCTCTCTCATTCTCTTCATTTATCAGCCCTTCAAAGTACCCTTTCCATCTACTCAACACACTGTCCTCACTTGTGAGTATGTTTCCCTCACTGTCCTTTATTACCCTTACCTGCTGCACATCTTTCCCAGCTCTGTCCCTCTGTCTAGCCAATCAGTACAGGTCCTTTTCCCCCTATTTAGTGTCCAATCTCTCATACAACTCTCCATATGCTTTATCCCTAGCCTTCGCCACCTCTTTCTTTGCCATGCGCCTCATCTCCTTATACTCATGTCTACTTTCTTCATCTCTTTGACAATCCCACTTCTTCTTCTCCAGCCTCTTCCTCTGTATACTCTCCTGTACTTCCTCATTCCACCACCAGGTCTCCTTGTCCTCCTTCATCTGTCCAGATGTCACGCCAATCACTTTTCTAGCAGTCTCCTTTACTAGCTCTGCTGTAGTTACCCAGCTATTTGGTAACTCTTCACTGCCTCCCAGTGCCTGTCTTAACTCTTCCCTGAACTCCACCTCACAATCACCCTTTTTTAACTTCCTCCATTTAATCCTTGGCACTGCTTTCACACTCCTCCTCCTCTTCTTGATCACCAACATCATCCTACAGACCACCATTCTATGCTGCTTAACTACACTTTCCCCTGTCACCACTTTACAGTCTCCAATCTCCTTCAGACTGGCCCTCCTATATAGGATATAATCCACCTGTGTGCATCTTCCTCCACTCTTGTACGTTGCCCTATTCTCCTCCCTCTTCTTAAAATACGTATTCACCACAGTCATGTCCATCCTTTTCGCAAAATCCACAATTATCTGACCTTCTGCATTCCTCTCCTTAACACCATACCTACACTTCCTCATCCCATCTGTTCACTTCACCACCATGCCCATTGAAGTCCGCTCCAATCACTAGTCTCTCACCCTTGGGTACACTAACCACCACTTCATGCAACTCACTCCAAAATTTTTCTTTCTCATCCATCGCACACCCAACTTGTGTAGCATATGCACTAACAACATTCATCATTACACCATCAGTTTTCATAAACATCACTCTATCAGACACTCTCTTCACCTCCAACACATTCTTGGCATACTGTTCCTTTAGGATAACCCCTACCCCATTTCTCCTGCCATCCACACCATGATAGAACAATTTGAACCCGCCTCCTATACACCTGGCCTTACTTCCCTTCCATCTGGTCTCTTGCATGCACAATATATCAACCTTCCTTCTCTCCATCATATCAGCTAGCTCTCTCCCTATACCAGTCATACTGCCAACATTCAAAGTTCCTACCCTCACTACTACACTCCTAACCTTCCTCCTCTCTTCCTGCCTTCAGGCATGCCTTCCCCCTCCTCTTCTCCTTTGGCCAACAGTAGCCCAATTTCCACCAGCACCCTGTTGGCTAACAGTACTGGTGGCGGCCATTGTTAACCCGGGCCTCGACCGATCTGGTATGGAAATATGAAATGTTCTCCGCATAAGTAATTTGGCAGAGGTTTTATGCCGGATACCCTTCCTGATGCAACCCTCCCCATTTATCCGGGCTTGGGACCGGCACAAAGAAATGCACTGACTTGTGCATCCCCAATGGCTGGGTTAGTTAAAGCCTCCAATGACTATGATATTTCCTTTTGAGATAGGTTCATAGGTTCATAGGTTGGTACTAGGCTATCGGCCCTAAGGCCTATGCAAACCTAGCCATAACAATTCCCTGGAAATTTCTTCCTACAATAGTTACTTCTTTGGGCCCCTGTTTAGCAGGGCGACTGACATGATCCCAGGTTGAATTTCCTATCTCCCATCCAATCATCAAGGTTCCTTTTGAAGAGGGCCAATGAGGCGCTCTGCTTGATCTAATTGTTGTTTGACTGTATGAGAACCTATCCCAGGAATCCAATATATATTAATGAATGTGTATATTTTTTTATTCAGTTTTAAAGTGGCAGTGCATAGCATACCTTTATCATTACTGTATGTATTTATTATTCTAGTAATTGGGAGGGAATTGTTCCATAAAATAACTACACCTCTTTTTTTTTTTTTGTTGATGATGTGAACTAGATACTACAGTATATTTCCTATTATTAAGTCTGTGTATGTCTTCCTTTAATAAATGTTTTTCTTGTAAAAAAAAAAAACATTAGGATTGAAGAGATTAAGATATTTATATAAATGTCCCATTTTTCAGCTATTGTTTAATCCATGAATATTAACAGAAATACATTTTAAAGAAGACATTTAAAGGATAAGTATGTATACTAGAGTTATGATCTTTAGATGGTTATATGTGTACATATACATATATATTCTTATTGTAATTAAGTAGGAATTAACAGAATTGTGATCCAAATGATGTAAGATTAATGTATTAGTTAAAACTTCTAGAAATTTTAGACACCAAAAAGTAATAAATAGTAACTATATACACATAAATTACAACTAAATTCACCATTACCCACTTCATGGAGTTCAAAGGACTCCCGACTCAAACAGGGTACTGTTTGAGTCAACCACCCCCTTACCAACAACAGTAAATTCTTCCCCACCATAATAAATGATAATTATTATTTTGTGACAAAATGCAAGAAATATTGATATTTTACGTGCAACTTATAAATCAATACATTAAGGAACTAAAGTTTGAAAATAATACTTGCTATCATGAATAGCATTAATAGAAAAGATCAAGTCTTAGTGATTATTTGAGCATATTGTAGATGAAACAAATTATTAATGAATATAGTGGATATATAACAAGACAAGAGTCTATACTGACCAAAACAAGACATGTTGTCTAAACCATCTTAAGACATTTTAATATTTGTATATAAAAATCTTATGTATCATAAAATGGAAAATAGTAAATGACTAGTGCATAGACTCCTATATATTAAGGCAGAGTAATAACTCTTGTCCTACTGATCAGTTATATATGTCAGGTCCTTATTCTTTAGATCAATAAACATTTCAATGTTTCAGATAAGAAAATTAATAAATTACAAAAATTCTAAAAAAAAAAATCATAACTTCCTATTCCCTACTTGTAATTAAGTGTCTTATAATGGAATATAAAGAATAGCTAAGATACATAAACCAAAATTTAAAGCTGTTAACTTGCAGTCAAAGCATAATATAAATGTAATGTATAATGTAAAGGTATATAAAATATAATAAGTGTAAGTAAACCAATCACATTCCAGCCTTTTTAATGTTTGGTTATAATCTATACAATCCTGAAGCTAAATGTGTATTTAAATGGTTCAAAACCAACTAAAAACAGAATAAATGTAGAGAAAGATAAATAAATCCCTAATGACATTTCTTCTTTCACCTCTTATTATTTTGTTTTGTTATATACTTTCCAAACACAATGTAAATGAATATATAGGTCAAAATGTGATTAGCAAAACCGTTACACTCACTATTCTTCCCTTTTGTATTGAAAGATGTTTTGGAACAATGAAACATACTCTATTAGTCATTCACTAGATAAGATGAATTAGCAAGTAAACAGGAATTAAATTGAAACAGTTTCTACTAGATCATCCATTCCCTTCCTCTCTTAAAAGGCAGTAAAACATCTGTACGCTACAACATAAATATGAATTTCATATCAAATCTAGCAAAACTGCAATAAAAACATTGATAGATTTATTATTCTGTCATGTAATATTAATATTATTTGGAGTCAATTTAATATATTTTATATATAGTGTTTGCAGTAAGAAATCTTTGGGAACACTATTATTAGTCATTCTCTTAAATAAAATAAAAATATAGATAAACAAGAACTAATGAACTCAGCTGCTATTAAATCATTCATTCCCCTTCTTCTCTCCATAAAAGAGCAGTTAACGAAAACATTAATAAACTGCAGCATAAAAACATGAGATTCAAATCAGATTTATCAATACTAATATACATTGTGTAATCTTTAATATAGTCACTTTTCTTTAGGGTCAGTGAAGCATATACTAAGGTAATGTTTGTGCATTCCATATGTTTCCTGTTTTGAATTATCAAAGTTCATTTGTCTGAAATGAAATGAATATATAATAGAACTAGTATATATAAACAAAGCAAAGACCCAAATATTTATAGTCTTTAGTATTTCAAGTTGTTCTTCTTTTGTATATTATATACATTATATTATTTTCATATTTTCTTTCTTCAACAGAGTTCTTCATAGCTTGTATGAGTGAGAAGATCTCTATAAAGTGTATCACAAGTAGCGTTTGAAGGTTCCATTCAGTTCCTGCCTTTAGAGTTCAAAGTTCACATTACTGTAATGATTTTGCAGCTTTGTGAGCAGAAACCAGTTTTCTTTTAAAAAATAGAAGCTCAGAGGCTCGAGAGACCATTGCAGCATTATGTTGAAGCTTACTTTTGTTATTTTCAGTGGGAACCTTCTGATAAACCAGAAAAATAATGGAACTGAGCATGTAGACTGCTCATGAGCCTCGGAACACTGCTTATACATTGAAAATAAGCCATCGCTTTACATTTATTATATTAAAAGTGTTTTCAAAAGAAAAAACAATGTTTTAACCTAAGCAATCAAATATAACAAAAATAAGCAATGCAATATAATGAATAAAAAGCGAACAGACAACAGTTCCAGCACTCAGTTCTGATAGCTGCGCAACACAGAAACTAACTGCTCATATTTCAATAATGTTAGCACATTTAAAACAAACACACTGAACTTCTAAACCTCCCCTATCAAGAAGTACAAATCATCTAGCTATTTCAAACTACCCATTAAGTGTTCAAAGTTTAATTGAACCAAAATACTTTGTGCTGGGACTTACCTTATTAATAAATATATGTTTCAAAGATATAATGGCATAATGAATAATAAAACTGTGAAACATGTTTTTGAAAATCAAAATGACTTAAAGAAAAATAGTAAAATTAAACAATTATTTGTCTTTCAACTTCTTCTTTTTTCTGACGATTTCCAAGAGTTATTATCTGCAATTCTTTTTAATGAAGGGAAGTTCCATTCCATGTCTTCAAGTTTGTCAATTAATTTGTGTGCTTTAATATAAGATACAGCAGAGTCAGGATTATCAAAGATTTTAATTCCCTCTGTGAGAAATAGTTTTAGTCTGGCTGGAAACAGAAGGTGTACCTTTATTTGGTTCTTTGTTAGTTCCTTAATAATAGGTAAAAAGAGCTTTCTTTTAGCCATAACTGCAGAAGAATAATCATTGTCAAAACGTACAGTAATGTAATTTATTTTTATAGGGGACTTAGACCATGCAGTTTTCAGTACTAGCTCTTTATCTTGTGAAGACATGAATTTCACAATAAGAGACCTAGGAGTGATTTTATTAGAAGACAACAGATCTGTGTGCCCTTTGTATTCCAAATGAAAGGGCTTCAGGAAGATTTAAGACAGTTGGTAACCATGTAGTTAAAAAATTCACCATGTTACTTCCTTCTATGTTGTTTGGCAAACCAAAAATCCATAGATTGTTCCTCTGAGACCTGTTTTCTAATTCAACTATTTTATTTTGAAGAGCAGTGTTTTGTTTCAGGAGAAACTTTTATGTTATTTTTTCCCTCTTGAAGCCTTCCATCCACATCAGAGAGAGATTGTTCTATGTCAGATATCTGAGTCTTTTGAAGTTGTAGTTCCTTATGAATTAAATCCATCTGCTTTGAGCATTTCTGTTCAAAGACATCTATTTTTGTGTCTATTTTGTCTAGTTTCAATGACATCTCTTGTAGAGTTGTTGTTAAAGATAAAAGTTATTTCTTAATAGAAGAGTCTGAAGAATTATTCTTGGTATAACTCATCTTTCAGGCAGAGATGTTGTAATATGTTATCTGAAAATTTTGACAGGAAAATTTCAAGTAAAGTAAGTATTTTTTAAAAATAATCCACAAGTAGGTTGATAGAAGTCAGGAAATGCCATAAAAAGTCTGAATGGATTATTTTTGAAGTTTAAATCCTGTCAGAAATATGAAGAATTGGCAGAGCTGAAAGAAACTGCTGCTAGTCAGTGTACATCTTTGCCACGCCCCCTACCAAAGAAAATTTTGAAGTAAACACAGCCTCCAAGGCCAAGGGCAACCACAAGGCTTTTTTTAGCCAAGTCTTGCTCTAGTTTCAGTAAACTTCAGCTTTTCATTACAACAGACCATCTTGTCGCAGCAGTTATGGAGACACTTAAGAAGTTATGCAATACATATAGTTTTGCTAATACCTATATTCCATAAAATCAACTGCTGTTAGGAAAAAATACCCTAATAACTTTATATAAATAACCTACACAGCATGGCAGCTTGTGCCTCTCACATTTTTTGTACTTCTTTCTCAGCTTACTCCCTGTCCTTCTAAGCAGGCAATAATTACACACCTTCCTACTTGTCTTCTTCTTTTACTTCCTTGCCTCCAACATTGTCCACTTTGCCCTGCTGCACAGGTATTACCTATAACCAACACAACTATAGGATTCTCTGCCTACAGTTTCACTCTTCACAGACTGATAGATAGAAGTAGACATAGTTGATGAATGGGAGAAGGAATGCTAGCCAAGCAGCTGATAAGCATTCAGGCAGTAGCGATAAGCTAAAAAAATCACATAACCAAAAAGAAACAAAGAAGGATGATATGGAATGTGACTGAGAAGCATTACTCTGTGATGCAAAGGGTCTGGATTGGAAGACAGAGTCAAAACAATAATGCATGAGGGGAGGGTGGACACTGTTGGCATCAGAGCAACATGGACCAATGATAACAGGAATGAGCTATGGAGATGCCTGGGTTAGGTCTGCCAGGAATAGAAAAAAAAAATGGAGAGATGGAGGTGAAGTAGCAATCTACATAAAGGAGGTAATTAGAGGTAAGTTCATAGGTCTGTGATGAGCAGGCCAATAATATTGCATGGGAGTGGGCAGGGGTTAGAAGATAGGTTATGTGTCCTAGAGCTTAAAGTAGAGGAAGGGTGGAAGAACTGATACATTTATAGCATATAATCTCTCAGACACATCAAGAGATGAGGATGTGAGACAGAAGGAATGAATAAAGCTGTGGAGTAGAAGGATGAGGATAATACTTAATGGGGATCATACAGGATCAAACTGAGAGATTCCAAGCTCTAGGGTAGAAGAAAAACAGGAGCTGACTGAGGTTCCAGACCATGAGAATTCAAACAACTAGTGAAGGACAGTACCAGAAAAAATAGCATTATGGATTTGGTCCTGACAAAGCATTTGCCTAGTTTAAGGGAAAAGGAGCCAATGGCCATACCACTGTATGACTTACAATAGGTGGAGGGTTGGACTACAAAGACAAAGATAAAAAAACAGAATGAGATTTTAGGAGAATGTGTTATGGTATGCTGGAGAGAGGGTCGAGCATAATTTAAGAAACTGGAAGCAAATTGTGCAAGTAAACTTGTGTGGGAAAGTACAGAGATATGGAACATTCAGAGTTATAGTCAAGGGTGTGAAGAATAGGCAAGAGTGGAGAAGGTTAGTGGCACTTTTAATATGAGTGTGATTCTAACATCTGGACACATGATAAAGCTCTTAAAATGCAGAAAGGAGGGTTGGGGAGGTGGAGGAGTGGACAAGTAAAGGGAGAAGGCTAGTAGAAAGAAAACAAAGACAGTAATGATAGCATAGGCAAATGTTGAAGGGGAGCAAGAAGGAAGTCCTTGACATATTCCTGCTCACAACAAGGATGACTTACCTTCAGTTACTCAAGGCTATCCCTTGCATTTAGCACCTCCAACACTCAGTTTACTATTCAAACCTGAGTCACCCTAGGTGCATCCAAGACTTTAACACTCTCTGCCATGGACACATTGACCTTTGTTATTCTTTCAGCAAATTTAAGCAAAATGCAAAAACATGCATCTGAATTTTTGACTGAAAATCAGTGATAGAAGAATTAAGCATTAATTCAGACAAATGGCATTTATTCATTTTCAATGTGGTTGGGGAAGGCAGTGTGCTTCTGTACACTGAAAATAAATGTCCATTAAATATTCATGCTACTTTACTTATGATATACAATTGAAAAAATATATCTCTCTCTATATTTGTATATATATATATATATATATATATATATATATATATATTTTTTCCCCTTTGGTAAGGCAGACCCTAGATAATTTGCCAATATCTGCAGAGGCTAACGTATTTTCTGTGTGTTGACAAGGTTTGCTATGACAAAGATTGAGAAATGATGAACCAGATAGTACCTACTCATACCGTAAAGCTAACTAAGGACATTATACTTCATGGCAGGTGGAAAATACAATCTGATTGCTTTAAATTTTACTGATACATCTCAAAGGTTCATACATATTATATAGTCCTGGTCACTTAATAACCTTCACTTTGCCATTAAATGAAACATTCCTCTAATAATGTCACATTTCTGTATAATCATTTCTAGTACCAATAGGTCTGCTTTGTAACTTTTGTGAGGTATTTACATTCAGATTATTTAGCAATAGTGTCAACAAACTGTGTCATGCAGACTTCCTGGTGTCGACAATGAAATGAACTACATTGCTTTGCCATGTGCACATCAACTTTTCGTATACAAACTGGCCATTAACAACTGATCAGATGCAAAAATAACATTACTCATGTATGTCTTTATATAGTCTTATTCTGAGCAATGAAACATCTGTGTTGTAATTTATATGTATTCATACTTTCCATATTATAAATTCAGTAACAAAAACATATAACATTATTATTTTTATGCCTTTTTTCACGTTTTGTTGGGGTTTTTTTTCCATTTATTATATTTGCATGTCTTCAATTTTTTATTCAATGATGCCTATGTAGATTTTCTCCTTGTATCTTTCTTGCAAAGAGAATCAGACCCAGAATACCTAGCCAAGTTAACAAGCCATCTATCCATACACAATGAATGGATCCATAAATAAATAATTTAGGACTTGAATAATAAAATTAATAAAAAGGCTTGTTCCAGTCCATCTACAAAAGATTTTCATTTATTGTAAAGTACCTCCATATTAGAGTAAATGGGGTCTATGTTCGGGTACTGAAAAGAAATATCTGTGAACCGCTACATATCAAATGTAAACATCAAAATGTAACATTACTGAAAGCATATAACTTCAAAAAAATCATTCATCGACTAGCCATAGTTGGCCAACAACAAGAAAGTAATGAGATGTATAAGGTAAGTGAAGGAAACCTTTTAAATGTTCCCTTTTTCCCACTATAACGGGATTTTGGATTTGGTATATGTAATTAGGGGGGTGGGGGGCAAAGCCCCTCATGTTGTCTGGTTGTGTTTGCGATGTTGGCCATCTATGGCCATTCGATGAATGTTTTTTCAAAGTTGTACGCATTCAGTAATGTTATGTTTCGCCATTTTGCATTTGATATTTAGCAGTTTGCGGATATTTCTTTTCAGTGAACGAACATAGACCCAAGTAAATGACAAAATGTTATCAATTCAGTGCAACACTTTATATTTCTGTGTATCATTTCAGTTATATCTCATAATTCTGTCTAAACTCTGAAACAAAACTTATTCACATTGATGGAATATCCATCCTGTAATGTTGCACGTTGAAAAACTGTGCTTGGTTTTATCTGTACAATTCTGCAACACAAGCTCACTAACATGGATGGGATTCTCATGCTATCATGCGCATAACTGCAACAAAAGCTCTAATTCTCTTGCTATAATTTTCCGTGTTAAAACATGTAAAAATCTGTGCTTAGGCAGCTAGGTTATGGCTAAAAAGGGTTCTAGAGCCAGTTCACTAACACTGTGAATAAATAAATATAGATGCATGCATACAAACATACATACAAACTGCTTTATCTTCAAAATTTCAAAATCTAGTACTCTTAATGGCTTTGTTCACAGGTATATACTAGGTTATGACCACCAGGGCCTTTATACATGTAGCCATGCAATCCAACTCAGTTGAATCACTATGTATCATGGGCGTTTACTAGGAGGGGTATGTTAGTTAGGACGTTTCTAGAGGTTATATGGGGGGGTATATTAGTTTGGGCATTACTGTCTGTCTCTGTCTATCAATGACATGGGGACCAGACTCAGGGTGAACTTCTGATTTCCCATCCATTGGTCAAGGTTGCGCTTAAATAATGTTAGGGATGGACTCTGCTTCACATGGATGGGGAGCCTATCGCAGAGCATGAGGATCCTCTGAGACACATACCTGCCTCAGCAACATGTCTTATTTATGTCATAAGCAAAATTTAAATCCTTGGATCTAGTGGTTCTGATGCCATTCATTTTGTAGATGAGCAAAAGGTCCATAAGAGCTGGATCTGAGGATACCTTGTATGACAGGTATAGATCGCCTCCCATTAACTTGTAGGAGACAAAGTATAGAGATACGGCTTTAAGGTGGTCCATATAGGACAATGTATTTTTACACTGGATTCTCCTGATAAGGAACCTTTGTGAGCAGTCCAACGGCTGCAGGTGTCTGGGCAGGTACATGTCAAAAGGGGCATTATACTCAATGATGGTCTGATAACTGTCGAATACTCAATGATGGTCTGATAACTGTTGAATAAAGTGGCACTATTACTTCTTTCAAACTGGATGCCATGGCCTAACTTATAAGCTGGGTGACATAGAATGGCTTTCTTACTACCCTGGCCACATGTTGGTCAAAGGCCAGATTTCTGTCTACATATGTTCCCAGATCCCTGACTAACAGGTCAGCTCTTAGGGGTGTCTTATTGATGGAGAAATTAGCCTCAGTGACAACTTTCCAAAAAGGCACTATAATGCATTTCTTGGCATTGCGTTTTAGTCCATGACTTTGGCACCAGTCATTTATCTGTGTTAGACCCTCTTGTAAGATGTTTGGGTCATGGGGGAGTCTATGACAGCTCCTAATTTGCAGTCATCTGTAGATTTGGTCAGCCAGAGGCCCTTGACATTAACCTTTACCTCTGAGGAGTAGATGTCAAATATGAGCAGCCACAGCACAGAGACTAGAAGGTACCTCGCTGGAGACTGGTCTCATAGTGGAAATGGTATCACCAATCCTGACTTCCTGGGTCCTGCTATGAGACAGCTGGGAACTGAGTGAGTTATGTAGGGGGTTATGCCCAGTTCAGTGTGCTTATCAACTATACTCGAGTGGGGCATTGTGTCATATGCCTTAGCCAGGTCCAGGTAGGTAATATGTACCTTTTTGCCCTCATCCGTTGCCTTAGTGACCTTCTCAAAGAAGTCCACCAGGTTTAGTAGGCATGACCTTCCCTTGAAAAAGCCAGACTGGGTTCAAGTCTAGTGATTGAAGGTTGCCTGTGTTGATCCCTTCCATTTTCCATGGCTTTGCATATTAGACTAGTCAGACTAATAGGTCTGTAGTTTCCACAGCTGACTGATGGCCCACTTTGTAAAGTAGGATAGCCATTGCAGTCCTGCATTCTCACAGTACAAAGCCTGTTTTGAGGCTATAGTTGAAAAGTGCCTCAAGTCGTCTTGATAGTTCATGTTTCAAAATTATTAGTGAGGCATCCCTGGATACTGTTGGGGCCCACTGAGGCTGTGTTTTTGGTCTTATCAAGTGTTGCCAGGATCTGTTAATACTTTTGGTGGGGGTATGCTAGTAGGTATTTCATGAGGTGAGGTAGGTGTGAAATATGAGCTGATTTTGTCACCCAGCAAATTCTCTATGTTGCTCTGTGCAGTGAAGATGGCACCATTAACCACCAGTTCAGCTCGCTGATGTGTGCTGCCTTACATGTTTTTGACATAGCTGTAGAAGGCTCTGTGGTTGTCTTTAGCCTGTGAGGCTATCTTCACCTAGTAACTGGACTTGTTGGACTTAATTAGTCCTCTTAGTTTTCTGTTTAGTTTAATTAGAGACATCCTATCATTATGGGAGTTGCTCTTCCTGATTTTAACTATGACTTATTTTCCTTTGTGATATACCTTATTATGGTTAGGATTCCACCAGTGTGGTTTGCTTTTAGAGTTTGTTTTGGGCTTACTCTTAGTAGGTACAGCAGCCTCTATACAGCCATTTACATAGTTGTACAAGTTTTGACTTAATAGGATGTAGTTTACTCTGGAATAGTTCCTAACTGTTACAGTGTTTGCTGGGGTTACTGAGTGGATTTTTGTTTTGAAGGAGACATCTTTGTGGTCCAACCTTACCAGTGTGGACATGACACTGGAAGGGAGTGCTCTCCCATATTGCTAAGTACCAGGTCCAGTATGTTTGAACCTCTGGTGGGTGCATGCACTATCTGGTAAAATATATTTGTGTTAATAAAGTCCAGGAATCATTGTGCCTGTGAGTATGAGGCAGTGTATGTTTCCTAGTCTATGGACGGGTAGTTAAAGTCTCTCATGAATAGGGCATTTGGTTTAATAGTGAGTGTCTCTGGTAGGTCTAGGTATGAACTATGGGATTCTAGGGACACAGTAGGTGACCTATAGCTTGCTATGATATAGTATGAAACATTTTCTATGGTGGTATCCATGTGAATAAATTTCAGGGCATTGTTTTGTTTAACCAATGGACAGTTACAGATTTATAATCCTCTATTTTTTTGTCTCCGTCTGTGCAACTGATGGTCTAAAAGTGTCAAAGACCATGTTTCAGTAACAGCACAAATGTCTATATTCTCCAAAGTGAAGAAAGCTTGTAGGGTGTGGAGTTTTTTGTTTAGGTTCCTAGCACTGAGCAGTAACACCTTCTACTTTATTTGGGTTTTATTTTTTATGGCGTTAAGTTTGTCAATTTGGCATTGCCTAAAAAAGGCTCTAAGGGGGTGAAGAAAGTTTTAGTCACTATTCAGATGCCTAGGGGAAACAGGTGCAGACCATACTTTGTGAAGCAACATGGTCTGTTAACCATGTCCTCCCATAATGACAAATATTGAATCCCCTTGGAAAGACACCAGAGACTAAACCAATTATTGAAGTCAGCCATCTTTTGTTTGTACTGCGGCATCATCCATTGTGAAGACAGAATTCTGCTCAATGTAAGACACATATCTGCCTGAGACACATATTCAGATAGATCAACAATGACTCTCTTCATATAGTCCAGGGAAGTACATCACAGGAGTTTAATACCATGGCTTCAGCACCATTTGTTAGTCAGAGATAGGCCTTCTTGAAGAATGATAGCATCTGCAGGGGAGTCAACGGTAAACCCCAGCTTGCAATTGTCTACAAACATAGTCAGCCATAAACCTTCAGTACTTGCTTCCATTTCAGAGAAACAGATGCCAAAAATGAGCGGGCCCAGTACTAAGCCCTGGGGGACTCTTCTAGTGACTGCCCTCTTGGTGGAGGTGACCTCACCTATTTTGACATCCTGGTTCCTATCAGTGAGAGAATTGGCTATCCAGTGGGTGATAATAAAGGGTTTATACCTAAATTAGTGAGCTTGGCTATAATGTCTGAGTGGGATATTGTATCAAAAGCCTTTGCCAGGTCGAGGTAAGCTGTATGAACAATCTTGCCTTCCACCAATGCTTTGGTAACCCTCTCAAAAAAGTCTACCAGATTTAATAGGCACAACCTTACTTTAACAAAGCCAAATGGGATGGGTCCAGCATTTGCAGGTTACCTGTATCCTCATTTATCATGCCCATGATGATTCTTTCCATTGCTTACTTATGAAGCTGGTCAGACTTATGGGCCTGTAGTTACCCAGATCAGTGGGTGGTTTTCCTTTGTTCAGGGAATGACTGTAGCCATCTTCCATTCCTTGGGCACAAAACCGACTATAGACTCCAGTTGAAAACTGATTCAGGTGTACCAGAGATGTCATGTTTCATGCTATTTATTAAGAATCCAGGAATGTTATCAGAGTCCATGGATGCAATGTTTTTGGCCTTGGAATGTGCATTGTGACCTATTCCCTAGTAATAGTTGGTGGGTTGTGCTATGCAATATTTCCTTTGGACTAGCAGGGGAGAAATTTGAGCTGAAACTGTCAACAAAAAGGTTGGCAACAACCTCATGTTCAGTGTAGGTGATGCCATTTACAATAAATTCTGCGCATTGTTGTATGTTTCCCCTGAGGTTATGGACATAGCTGTAGAAAGCTTTATTGTTTTCCTTCGACTGAGAAGTTATTTTTTCTTCAAATATAAACTTTGAAGTATTAATTAACCATCTTAGCTGCCTGTTTAGATTGGTCAGGGGACTTCTAGTATGCATGGCTTTGTTCCTGCTACACTTGGCCAAGATTTGTTTTGTTATATAACTGATTGATATTGTGATTCAACCAGAGTGGCTTGTCTTTTGAGTTTGTGTTATTCTTAATACAAGTGGGCACAGCTTGCTCTATACAGCTGTCAATATGGCCGTAAAGAGATTTTGTGAATAGCTCAGCATATGCTATGGTGTTTACTGGGTTTGGGGGTACTTGGAATTCAGCCAAGGTGTTGCTTAGTAGAAAGAGACAAGCCTTGGAATAAATACTTCTTAAAGGTCTTGGTTTTGCTAGATTCTTGGATTTTATTTTTATTTGAAGCAATACTGCCTTATGGTCAGATTTGTTGAGTGAAGACATTACCTTTGGTGAGGAACATCGCCACCCCTCCCCATGTTCATAAGTACAAGGTCAAAGATGTTTGTAGCCCTGGTAGGAGAATGGACCAACTGTTCCAAGATTTGGAATTGCTGGGCTTATAAATTAGAAGTCGCATAGGATTCATAGTCTATAGAGAGGTAGTTGAGATCCCCCATGAAAATCGTATTGGGTAGAACAGTGAGGGACTCTAGTACATTGAGATAGGCAGTATGGGCTTCCTGGGACATGGAGGGAGACCTTTATCGTTGCAAGAATATGGTATGAAACCCTGTTTATGGTGAGTTGCACATGTATGAGTTCCAGTGGGTCATACACATTAACTAGTCAGGATGTGAGGTTAGTTTTAATATAAACTGAGACTCCTCCACTTTTAGATCCCACCTGTGCAGTAGTTGGTCTAAAGGTATGAAAGGCATTATAACCTTGTACTGCTGGGGAATTCTCTGCAACTTTAAACCATGTTTCATTACTACACAGATTTCTACACTATCAAGGGAGAGAAGTCTTGCAGGGGGTGGAGTTTCTTGTTAAGACCTCTAGCATTGAGCAGTACCACCTTCAGATATTCCTTCATAGGTTCAGTTAAGTCGGTAGGTTTAGCAGTTTGGCATTGACTAAAAAAGGCACTAGGGGGGTAGAAAAGTACTGTATCGATATCTGAAAGCCTAGAGGGGATAAGTGCAGACAATCCCTGGCAAAGCAACATGGTCTGTCAACCACATCCTCCCAGGCCAAATATTGTAACCCCCTGTATTGAAGCGAAGCCAATTGTTAAAATCATCATTTTCTGTTGCTAACATGGCATCATCCTTGGAGAATGTAGTATAATGCTCAATGCTAGGGTCATACTTGCCTGAGACACATAATTAGTGAGCTTGATCATGTCTCACTTCTTATAGTCAAGGGAGGTACATCTCAGGTCATTAATACCCACATGGACCACATAGACAGAGTCATACTGGCATCTATGATTCAGTGACTTGAATGCTTGTGACTTGTTGGATCTTACCCCCCAGAATGGTAGCTAACTCTCTACTTAGACTGGTGAGGAGTAAATCAATGTGCTCACTATAGAATCACAAATGACCAGGAAATTAAGCTGTGCACTGGTTTGCCTTCAGAGCTTAGCAGTAGAGGCAATGGCTACAGTGTTACTGTGTGTAGCTGTGGGTGGTGTTTTAATGCAGTGTTTACGTGATGACTGAAGACCTTTTTTTGATTGTACTATGTAGGAGGTCTTAGTGTTTTTGGAAGATTATCTGGAAGTGCCTGAGCATAAGTAGTTTTATGTTTAGGGTCTTTTACCCTGTGCAGTAGGCATGGTGCAAGTGTCACTGACAACTTCTATAGGATTAGACAGACAACAGGCAACAGGCAGTTAAATGGAAGAACTCCCTCTCTTCTTACCTTAACAACCCCATTGGTGTCCCCCAAGGCTCTATATTAGGACCCCTCCTCTTCAGCATCTTTATTAATAGTCTCCAGTCATCATTCACTCACTGCTGTCTACTACAGTACTCTGATGACTCTACCATCATCTGCTCTGCTAATAACATGTCTGATCTTCTACATAGATTCATAGGTGTGAACTAGGCTAATGGCCCTGAAGCCTTTACAAGCCTAGGCCATAGGATTACCATGGCATCGTACCACCCGACCTTAGTTTCCAGTGCCTCTGTCGAGTAGAGCCACTGGAGTGATCCCTGGGGTGAATTATTTTCCATTCACTCATTAAGATTTCTCTTGAAGAGGGCCAGTGAGGTGCTCTGTTTGACATTCATGTAAAGTCTATTCCATAGCATGGGCAGTATTTTGGTTATGAACCTGTCCCTCCAGCATGTTCTGTTGATTGTGGTAAAGAGGCTGAGGTCTCTGGAGCATGTGGTGTGGAGGGATTGGGATTTCTTTAGATGTAGCATTTCTAACAGAGCTGGGTCAGACATGGCTTTGTAAGTCAAGCAGAGATCACCTCTAAGTAGGCGATATGAGACAGAGAATAGTTGGAGTTTTTTGAGTCTGTCCATACAGGACAAGTGTTTAAGGCCTAGGATCCACTTTGTGAGGTACTTTTGCGGCCTCTCCAGTTGTTGCACATGTCTAGTGAGATACATGCCAAATGGGGAATTGTACTCAATGATTGGCCCAATGAAGGAAGAGTAGAGGGAGACAATGACCTCTTTCTTCCTGGATGCAAAACCCTTAGTAATGAGATGTGCCACATAGAAGGACTTTCTTACCATAGTGGCAGTGTGGTGGTCAAAAGAGATGTTGCTGTCAACCTGTGTTCCCAGATCTCTTATAACGCCTTCTGTGTTCAGTGGGCTACCATCAATGTGGTAGGTCATGGGAACTGTTTTTTTTCCAAAGGGGATGACAACACATTTTTTGGCATTGAGCTTAAGGCCATGGTTCGAACACCAGTTGGTCTCAGTGAGATCTTTCTGTAGGATGTCAACATCACTTGGGGAGTTAATAATGGCTCTCAACTTGCAATCATCTGCAAACTTTGTCAGCCAGAGTTCCTTCATGTTGGCCTGGACTTCTGAGAAGTAGATACTAAACAGGAGAGGACCCAGGACCGATCCCTGTGGGACTCCACTTGAGACTGGTCGGCAGTCTGACTTGGAGCCTGCTACTTTTACACTGTGGGTTCTATCTGTGAGCCAGTTTGCAACCCACCTAGTGATATAGGGGTTGATGCCTAGCTTAGTGAGTTTTTCTATGATTCCTGAGTGGGAAATGGTATCAAAGGCTTGGCCAGATCAAGGTAGGCTGTATGAACTACCTTGCCTTCATCCACAGCTCTGGTGACTGAATCAAAGAAGTCGACCAACTTGAGCAGGCATGATCTACCCTTCACAAAACCAAACTGTGCGGGATCCAGAGTTCGTAGATTCCCTATATCCTTCTTTATTAGGTCCATGATGATGTGTTCCATAGCTTTACATATCAGACTTGTCAGGCTAATGGGGCGATAGTTCCCAGGGTCTGTAGTCACTCCTCCTTTGTGGAGAGGGATGACTGTAGCAGTGCACCATTCAGTAGGAACAAAGCCTGAGGTGAGGCTGTGATTGAACAGGGCATGCAGGTGAGGTGCCAGTTCACTCTGTAGTTCATGTAGAACACAGCCTGGGATATTGTCAGGTCCCATAGAAGCTGTATTCTTGGCCTTGAACAGTGCTGTTTTAACCTGTGCAGCAGTAATATTGGGTACCTGGCAATCTACTGGTATTGTGATTGATCCTTTGGGGGGGACGGGTAAAGTTAGCACTGAATCTGTTGGCCAGTATATTAGCAACATCTGTTGGCTCGGTATAGGAGGTACCATTGTGCAGTAGCTCAGAGCAAATCTGGATATTGCCGTGGAGGTTCTTTACATAACTATAGAAGGCCTTGTGATTGTCTTTACTATCTGCTCCAATTCTGTTTTCATAGCTAGCTTTAGAGGATTAGATGAGGGATCTCAATTTTTTGTTGAGGCTGATAAGGGAGTTTTTCCAGTCTTGGGACTTCACCTTATTCTGCATCAGTTAACTCCTCCTGTTGTAAAGTTTGTTTATGGCAGGGGAACACCAGATTGGCTTCCTTTTTTGGAGGAGAGCGTCTTGGTTCTATTGGGTATGGCGAGATCCATACATTTGTATGCGTGTTCGTACAGTGCATTGGTGTATAATTCAGCAGTCATGCAACTATTTTCCTTTTGTATGTGTGCCGTGAAGTAAGCCACCTCTTTTCTTAGTATACCAAAGTTAGCTTTGGAGAAGTTTTTCATGGTGGTTACCTTTGCAGGGGGGTGGGAGGGATGTCGATTTCCAAGGTGATTAGTTTGTGGTCGGATCTAACCAGGGAGGAGTTAAATATTGGTGTAGAGCAACAGTTACCCATGTTAGTAGTGACCAGGTCAAGGATGTTGCTACCTCTAGTGGGGGTAAGAATGAGCTGGTCCAGGGTATTGGAATTAATGAATTCCAGGAAATTTTGGGCAAGTGTATTGGTACATGAGTAGTTTTCCCAGTTAATGGAGGGGTAGTTGAAGTTGCCCAGTATGAGAGTGTTAGACTGAACCCTAATATTCTCCAGGGTGCTTAGGAACATGGAGTGAGTGTCTTGGGACATAGTTGGGGACCTATAACAGGCTGCTACCTGAATTGCTGCCTTACCCAATGTTAGCTGCACCTGAAGTATCTCTGATGCATTATGTTGGGCTACCAGTCTGCAGGTGTGTGCATCCTTTATGAATATGGAAACACCACCACCTTTGGACCTTCGTTCCAAGTTCTGGGACAGCAAGGTGAGGAATGAGTTATAGCCTGGTAGTGTAGAGGTGCCTTCTGCTGCTTTGAACCAGGTCTCTGTTACAGCACAAATGTTGATGTTCTCCATTTTAAGGAGTGCTTCAAGCGAGTGCATTTTGAGATTTAGATATCTAGCGTTGAGCAGTATGACCCTCAGATTGCATTTGTTTGTAGCTGCTATGGTGGTAATTTGGTCTTTGGAACACCACCTAAAAAAGGCACTATAGGGGTAGCACGAGCCTTGGCCAGTATCCAAAAGCCCAGGGGTGACAGATGCAGGCCCTCTCTGGCAAAGCATTGAGGTCTGTCAATCATGTCATCCCAGGCAGACAGCTACTGGATCCCCTTAGAATGACACTAGAAACTTAGCCAATTGTTGAAATCAATCATTTTCTGCTTGTACTGTGGTATCATTCTGGGTGATGGTAGGATGCTGCTCAGGGCTAGGGTCATACCCACCTGTGCTACATAATCCAAGAGCTCCTTCATGTCTCTTTTCATGTAGTCCAGGGAGGAACATCTCAGGTCATTCACACCAACATGGACAATGACAGAGTCATATTTATACTTGTTGTAGAGTGACCTGAGTGTGGGCGTTATGTGGTGGATCTTGGCACCTGACAAGCAGCTGACTGTTACTTCCTCCTTATTCAAACTAGTGAGTGGGACATCAGTGTGCCTCACTATCAAGTCATCTATGACTAGTGTGCTGGGCATGCTGTTTTGCCTTAGGGGCTTTGTTTGAGTGGCACAATGTTTAGGAGAGTTATGTGTCTTGTGATTAGTGTTGTGTTGTGGTGGTCAAGTGCGTTTCTGCCTTGGAGGTCTCTGCTGTTTGGGTAGATTTTTAATGACAGCCTCCACGAAGGTGAGTGTATGGTTTGTGTTTTTATGTGAAGGCAGTGCTGGTATGTGTTCTGGAGGGCTATGTGTTCCATGTGGTGTGGTGCAAGTGTTCACTTTCTCCTCTTGACCAGCTATTCCAGTGTTGGCTGGAGAGAGCATGGCTTCCAATATGGATATATAAGTGCATCTTTCACAAGTCTGAGTGTTGGGAGGTAAGAGGAGAGGGTTGTTGCTGTACATGAGGCAGTTGCTACATTGCCTCTGGATGCCCAAGTTCACCAGGTTAATAGGAGAAAGCACAGGGAACTGAGCTTTAGACATGCCTGGAGGGGTGGGCATTAATAATAAGTACTGGAGCTGTTTCCTTGTAGAATGTTTAGTGCTGGTAGCACTTTTAGTGCAGGAGACGAGAGAACTAACAGCTCTAAGGGAAAATTCACTCAACTGGCTTTTACTTCTATAGAGACCTGGCTCAGCAACAGTCACCTGTCACTTAATCCAAATAAAAACAAACTACTTCTATTTACCCCCAGGAAAAAAAAAGCCCTCATATTCAAGGCTCAGTTTCCCAAATTCTCTCTCAAAGCAAAACAATAATAGAAGTTGCTATTTACACTAAAATTCTAGGAGTAATTATCGATGAACAGCTATAATCTGGCATGCACATACAGAATAATGTCAAAAAATGCACCAAAAACTAGGTATTCTTTATAGGCACAAACACTTTCTTAGCCCTCCTACTTAAGAAACCCTGGCTACCCCCTATCTACTTCCCTCTATCTTTTATGGTGCCCCATTACTTACTAACATACAATCCTCCCTAAAAGCTAAACTTGAAATGTGTTATAACAAAGTCACCAAGTTTGCTGTAAGTACTAAACATTCCACACATCACTTTACAGCTTTACACTCCCTTAAATGGCTTGAACTCTCACACTCTTTCTCCTACCTGCAACTAACAACTATGCATAAACAAATTTACAAACCCTTAGCTTGTCCTGCCCTCACCTCACTATTCAGCAACTATTTACCCAAAAGGTCTCTCGGATCTGAAAATCAACACCTTTTGCTGGTGCACAAGCCTAATCTACCTTCCGGCCAGCTTATTTATACTTTTTCTGTAGCCAAAGCCTGGAATGTTTTGCCACTAGCAATTAGATGTAATCAAAAATTCAAATCATTCAAAAGTTCTTTACAAGTTTACCTCTATTTTAGTTGAATCTGCTCTTGCACCAACTCACAACCCTCTAAAACTTGACTTACCCTACTCTTCGAATATATTCTTATTTCTATTTCCCTTATTTACTACCTGTCGCTCGTCTAGTCGGGATGAAGTAGATGAACATTGTGGGTTCTTGTTCAAGCAGGTTTATTATATACAAACAAATAAGAAATGAGGCTAACTATCATTAACGTATATACAAACTAGTTAATATACTTATACATGTTTACACTCTGGCTGCACTTCTCAAAATGGCACTGAAGCTAGCACGTGCTTGCTGTTTATATGCACATGCTGTCCTTGGAAATGCTTCTTAAAGGTACAACACACACTATTCTACATCCTCCCTCTTTGAGAAATGAGTCGTGCAATATTGATGACATTAAATGACATGTAATTGATACAGATACCTTTTGTCATGCAAATATACAGAACAAGATACATATATAAAATCACATCTAACTTGCTGCGTATTTCACACTAGGTCTGGATATGTGACCAAATCATGTAACGTAGAGATCAGAGTTAGGTTTAGCAACTGGTGTTGTCTCTGCTGAATATTCAACCTTTGGGATATCAGGAACATCTTCAGAAACAAAAGTAGGAGTCAAGACATGTTCTGGAACAGGAACATTGTCTGGATTGCTCTGAGATCTAGAGTCTATATCACAGGAACAACGCTGCAATAATGGTTCTGATACAAGAAAAAGATGTCTGTGATTTCTTCTGTACTCCACATCCTCTGATTTCACAAATTAGGATCTCAGCACATATATTTGTTACTTGACCAAGCCGGTCAAAACCTTTCACCATTTATATCTTCACTGTCTCTCATTCTTTCAATGGACGAATAAATCTGCTCGAATATGTCAGTGGCTACTGTTGACCAAGGTAATTCTGGAATTTGATTTAAATGAAGTGATTCTTTTTGCAAATGTGGTTTAGTACTACTGCATACTGAACATGAAGAAAGTACTCTGTCAATGTCTTTTACTAGAAAAGGCCAAAGTACTAGTCCTCTCACCCTTCTTTTAGTAGCTTCAGAACCTGGGTGACCATGATGCAAAATCTGGATATATCCTTGTTGTAAGGAAGCAGGAACAACAACTTTAGGACCTTTAAAAATAATGCCATCTTCCATCAACATTTCATCTCTGTAAGGAAAATAAGTTTGCACTTCAGGTGGTACACAAGACTGCTTTGATGGTCATCCAACATTAATGCTAGTGACGGACTTCAAAAGACAAAATGCTGAAGTACAAGACATTAATGCTAGATAATTGTTTTTGAGTGAGAGTATAAAATGGAAACATGTTCCTAAAGGGATAAGAGTGAACAAGTTTCCGAATAATATGGAAGAGGGTTTGGCACTGTATAATGACGTGGTTAACATTTTGAATGAATGTGGTATTGCCCTGATGAAGGCAATTGTTAAAAACAATGACAGTTTAATTGATTCACTTAGAGGGGAAATAGACATATTGAACTGGAGGATTCAAGAGGATTTATTGTATACAGTTAATGAACATAAACGAAAATACTTGACTATTTTTAAAGATGTTGATAGGCCCATTAATAAAAGCCATAAACAGAATTTATCCAAATTAGACAGAGATAACAGAGAGTATGGGGAAGGAAGGGGCTATAGTGCCTTATGAAAGAAACAATGGAGGAAGGGCTTACAACAACTACCATAGCACCAACAATAATTATCATGAGAACTTAGAACATTTCGGTCAGGAAAGTGGAGACAATGGAAGGAATGGGGGACCCCTTTAGGGAACATGGACTTAAGGAGATCTGAGAGGATCAAGAATCTGGCATCACTGCCCACATATGACCAGATAACAAGAAGGCAGCAACCTCAATATCAGGGGAGACAAAATCACTATCCCCAAAAACAGTGGGAGCAGAAAGGCAAGTAGATAGAGTGCAAACCATTCAAGGGAATGAACAAGAACAGTTAATAACAGATAATATATATAGAGAGAAGGGGCTGTCTATACTAAAGATAACTTTCATATTTTAATTATACAGATACAGTATTAATATTAATACCAGTCATTTTAGCCTATTTAATAATGGGTTCGCTTTTATACCTGCTAGAAAAGGCAATGTGGCAAATATGATCTTAGGCATAAAAATGTTTACTAGAAAATTTAATTTGGAGCTGATGTTGAGTGAAACCCATTTGATAAAAACAGGCGAGACCTTCATTAGGAAAAGTACTTATAATCAACCACTACACTCAGAACTACTTAACTTTGAAACGTTAGTGGCTAATGAAATCAGGAATGTATTTAATACAATGAGAGGGTACAGGTGTAATCTTACAACAGAAGAGAAGAGTGTGTTGGAAAAGTTAAGGATTAATAAGACAGCAAGGATAATGAAAACTGATAGGGGGGGTGGTCATGATGGAACATTGCAACTATTCAGCTAAAATGTTGGAGATCTTAAATTCAGGTGGAAGGTATTCCCAGGTGTCTCATAATGAAGTGAATATGGCATATAAAAAGATAGATATGATATTGGAAGACAACTTGATACATGGGATTATTAACAAACAACTGTTTGATTTTTTTAAGGGTTCCAAAACCATTTGTTCCAGGAATTTTGGGATCCCGAAAGTCCATAAGGACCATATAGACCCCCACTGAGACAAGTTGTTACATCAGAGGGCTCAAAAACACAGCCATCAGCCATATACATGAATAATTAAAAGCCTTTTATAGTATGTATCTGCATATTCTGATCAATTCATCGGATTTTTTGTTGAAAATTGGGTAAGTACAATTTAACCCTCATTTTTGTTTTATAACCATTGATGTTAAAGATCTATTTTCTCTTATCCCACATGATCTGGGACTTGAATGGTTCGAGGAAATGATGGTGAAATTTACATTTTTAAATGTGAATGAGTTCCGGTTAGTATTGGAGAATATAGAATTAGTCTTGAAGAACAATTTCATTTATTTTCAAGGGGAGTATCATCACCAGTTAGATGAAATAGCAGTGGGTGCTAAATGTGCACCTATTTTTGCCAACATAGTTATGCTACATTGGGAAAAGTATTTTGTATTTAATTCTAGTTATAAGGACTACATAACAGCTTATTATCATTTTTTGGATGATATTTTTATTGTTTGGCAGGGGCCTTGTGAAATAATTGGTACATTTATGAATTATTTTAATGGGTGACACACCCAAAATCAACCTCCTGCACGAGGACAATTGCACGGCTCCAAAAATCAGATGGGATCCAAAAAAACAAGTTGAGCCAGCAAACTGTGACCTAAAAAGAACATTTATTAATTATAATAGCATAAAGACAAATAACCAGACCGGTTTTGGCTGGTAAAAAACACAGCCTTCATCAGTGTAAACCAGAAGAGTCAAATGCTACAGTTTAAATACATACAAGTGCAACTACATTGGCTCATTTTCAAAATTGCTCATTTAGGCCAGGTGGGAACAATCCACCTAGCTTTACAATCCATTTCTTTTCTTTAGAATCTAAAATAGAATGCCATCCAGTTTTGCTGGATTTGTTGCCCTTGACCATATCAATGATCATAACAGTGAATTTTGCAGTTTTATGTGCCAGACAGTGTATATACAAAGCATTATTAGCTTTTTTATTTTTAATGTTACTTACATGTTCAGAAATTCTAAGCCTGAAAGAACGAGATGTTTGTCCACTGTGCAAAAGGACCCACAGGTGCATGTTGCCAAATAGACTAACTAGTCGCTGCTACAATTAGCAAAAAATTGGATGTCATAGACCATGCCACAATTTCTACTCGTAAATTGTTTGGACATGGTAACTTTATCACAATTGGTACAGTGGCCACATGGGAAGCAGCCAGTCAGAGGTTCACCAGTCAAGGTGGTTTGTTGCAAGTGAGTGTGCCCAGTGTCATGTGTATGTTTGTAATGATTGAAGCAAGATGCCAAGTTCTTACCTTTGCAAAATGAAAACAGGCATCTGTCTGGTATTATGTTGGCTAATTCTTGATCACATTGTAATATGTTCCAGTGTCTATGTATGCTGTTGATTAATAAGTCAGAGTTCCTGGCATAAGTGGTTACAAACCTGATAGGTTGTGGTTCCTCCCTGTTCCGTGGTTTGTAGGTTAACAAATCCTCCCTATGTAGTGTGTTGGCCCAGTTGCTGGCTTGCAGAACATGTCCCATATGATATCCCCTGGATCTGAATCTGTTGGTCAGGTCCTGTCTGTGTTCTTGAAAAGAAGCTTCATGGGAACAAATCCACCTCATACGTATAAATTGAGATTTCGGGATGTTTCTAGCAATGTGAGGAGGATGAAAGCTCGATGCATGGAAGACAGTGTTGTATTCGGGGTACTTCCTGAAAACCTGTGTACTTAAAGTATGGTCAGGTTGTCTGTTGATCAAAACATCAAGAAAGGTAATGGTACTTACATGATAGTTTGCTGTAAATTGTAGACCCCATTTGTTGTCATTCAGGTAAGAAATGAATTCAGTTAAATACTCCACATCTGCCCTCCATACCATCCAGCAATCATCCAGATAACGTCTCCAGATGTTGATTTCATCCAAATATATGTTGTGGCTGTTGTCATAAATGATTTGATCTTCAATGAAGGCCATGAAAAGGTCAGCATATATGGGGGCAAAGGATGCCCCCATTGCTGTACCCTTGGTCTGCCAGTAGCAAGTATCCTGATATAAGAAGACGTTATTAGTAAGAACATGTTCTGCAAGACCAACCAGAAAAGAATTAAAGTCTGGTTCATATAAACATACAAGTAAAAAGGTATGAAGGCAACGACTCCAAAAAGCAAGGAACAGGCAGGATGTCAAATAACCCCTTTTAATACGTGAGCGCTTTCGGCAAAGGAAAATTCCCTCGCCTTCTTCAGACAAAATTAAAACAATTAAAGGCTTTGATTGCCATGTTAAATACTTAAATTAACAATGACATCACAATGACTTTCCAACATTTAAAGGCATATTAAATATTGGCATTAAAACACCATTTACATAGAAAAGTTGGCTAAAAGAAAAAGCCAGTCACTTTTTAAAAACATTCCATACTAAATTCATAAACTAAAATGTATATATTTAGTTAAACTAAGGCAAAAGGGCAAATAAATCACCAAGCAGGAATTCAAATTAATTATGAATACATAAATAAATACTTTGAAGCATGAGAAATGACCATATATATGAAAAGTCCATGAATGCACATATATAAAATGTATTACTCAAACCCATGTTGATAACATGGTGTGTATAGTGCATAAAGTGCTGATCAAATACAACTAGTATATCAGTACTATATAATGCATATTTATATGAAAAATCCAAAAATTAAAATCCAAAAATTAATGATACTACTAAGACACAACTTGTACTCATACACGTGGATAGCACAACAACATAGTTTCTAAATGTATAAATGCATATGTTTATAAATTTATAAACATGTTTATCAGCATATTTGTAAATTCAGGGACTAAACTATGGGTATAAATAGATAAACAAATAGAATAATTTTGATTTTATTTTTCATTTTTCATCTATTTAATGTCATCAATTTCAAAAAACATTTGATGGACAATATTTCATTGAGTCCAGGAGGTGTGTAAGCTGCAGTACGTATCTGCCAAAAAGCTTCTTGTTCTTCAAGTCTTAACTGCCACGGCCCTCCTCTAATGTGTGACTGAACCTGATAAATAGCCGCAAAATGAAAACAATGCTCTAAATTATTATGTATATGTTTTGCAAGAGCATTGTTCAGATCTCCTCTATTAATAGCATATATGTGTTCATAGATTCGTTTTTTTAGTGGTCTATCGGTTTTTCCTATGTAAAAAGCTGGACACTTTTTACATAATGCCGCATAGACCACTCCATTAGAATTACAATTAAAGGAACCTTGGATAGTATACTTTCTACCAGCCATGTCTAAAGAAGAGCTGACTAAAATGTGTTTACAATAGTGGCATGTACCACATCTTCTCATGCCTAATCCCTTCTTATTAATCTTAGTTCTTTCTAGTAGTTGTTTGAGATTCGGGCCACGCCTATATGTAATCTTTGTTTTTTCTCCCAAGAGTTTAATCAGCTGTTGGTCTTCTATGATAATCTTCCAATTCTTAAACATGATGTTACTGATAGCGTAAGCATCTATGCTATAAGTAAAAAGAAAGCTGGTATTAAACCCTGTATCATCCTTGTGACTTTTCACAACTATGTTACCCCCACAAAGTAGTGGTTTAAAATGTCCAGATTCTCTTTTAATATAAACCTCTTGTTTTATATTCTCTACAAAACAGTGTGGGTAGCCCCTTGTTGAAAACATAGATTGTATTTTATCACATTCGTTTCTGAAATCAACTATATTAGACACCATTCGGGCCGCCCATACAAATTGTCCCTTCACTACGCTCTTTTTTAGATGTATTGGATGGGAACTATTAAAGTGAAGGTAGTTGTTAGAGAAGGTGGGTTTTCTAAAAATAGTTGATCTAAACTGTCCCAAATCCAAATCCTTAGTTATTTTAACATCAAGAAATGAAATTTCACGTAAACCCACAGTATAAGTGAAATCCAAAAATTCAGTCATGTTAGACATAGTCTTGACAAAGGATGGAATGATGTCAGCCGAACCTTCCCACAAAAAGAACATGTCATCTTGGTACCTAGTGTACCAAGTGACATGTTCCTTATACAATTCATTCTGAAACAAGAACTCGTGTTCCCAGTAAGCTAGAACACTGTTTGCAAATGTACATCCACAGGGGGAACCCATGGCAATACCTGATGTTTGTAAATAGTATTAATTTTTAAACATGAGATAGTTACTACCAAGAATGATATCTAATAGTATTTCTACTAGGTACATCTGATCTTTTTGTGCTCCTTTCCTGAGCATAAATTCAATTGTCCATTGGATTCCTACTCTATGTGGAATGACCGTATATAGATCTTTAATATCAACCACTAAAAAAGTTACAAGAGGGTCAAATTCAATTTTACCAATATTTTCAAGAAAACTCCAAGAATCTCTACAGATTTGGAGTTCTTGTTTTAATAAAGGTTTTAAAATATTATCTACCAATTTGGCACACGCATACGTAACTGACCCTCTACCATCCACAATAGGCCTAAAGGGAGGGTCAAGAAGATTTTTATGTATTTTGGGTGTGCCAAATAAAGTTGGAGTCCTTTGGGCTGTCATTGTCAGATATTGCAATAAATTAGAATCTATGGTGCCTTCAAGAAATAGATCATCTAGTATTTCTTTGATTTTTTTATTTATAATGTTAACTTCATTGAGACTATAGGGGGTGTAAGGGCCTGTGTTTAGATATTGTAACATTTTATTTTCATATTCAAAATTATCCATGAAAATAAGGCCTCCCCCTTTATCAGGTGCCATGACTCTAATGTGGCAGTCATTTAGTAAATCAATAAAAGCCAGTTCATCATCATTAATGTTCAAATTGGTTTTAATCTTATTTCTGAACATGTGATGATGTTTGTTCATTGCACGCAAATCCAGCTCACACATTCTCGAACATGTTAAGAGTATTATTGAGTGGCGGGTTGAAAACACTAGATACTCTATGCGTGTCAAGCAGAGAAGGGGTGTTACCTAAAAGAACAGTGAGATTTAATTTGCGGACATATAGTTTCAAGTCAACAATTGTGTTGACAAGGTTGCAATTTTTATCAGGTACAAATGACAGGCCTTTAGCTAAAAATTCAATAATATTTTGATCAATTGTTAAGATAGTGTAGTTATAGACTTTAAGGTCCCCGTTGTTGTTACATAAAATGGTTGGCCTTTGTTCAACATTCAGTATATTATTGATAATAACTTGTCCTGTAGTTAATGCCTGCGTTGGTTGCCCCTTTTCTTCTTTTGATAATTGCGTCCCCGATAGTTGTTGTTCGTTGTGGTGTTCTTGGGGACAGCCCCCCTCTGAAAACCCTGATTATTACCAGATGAATTGCCATCCATATCTAATGGTTGATTACTCATGTTGTTACTATTTCCCCCCTGCTGGTTATTATTAGCTCCCTGATTTCTAATACGTTCACTTCTGCAAACTGGTTGTAACTCATTATCATTCGCAGAAGTAGTGTTATTGATGTTTGATTCATCTAAACCTCCTTCAACAGGTTGTCTCCAAGTAGCAACCTGTCCAAGTGGGGGTGGGGGGTAAGCAACATTATTTTGATATTCCATGACATCCCTATCAATTTTTCGTTTTTTATTTTTTACCATTTTTTCTATGGCAGTTTCAATACTAGATAACACTCTTTGATAATCAAACTTGTACCTATTGAAATCACCATGTCCCTGTAAAAAGGTCTCAAGCTTTAACAACTCATCCTGTAACATATTCACTTCAAGTGCATAATGTTTATAAGACATTCCATAAATTCAATGCCCTGTTTATCAAACATGCTAACCAGTTCTTTATGAAATTCAGAATTTTTTATTGTGCCTGCTGGGTACCGCCACTGGCGCAACCCTTTAGGCACAATGTGTCTGTTGATACATTCACGAAGATATGACATTTCGAGTTGCAGTTTCCTGCAACGAAACAACTTTAGATCGAAAAGGTTTAATTCGTTAAGAAACAAACTCACCCTCTCATCTTGTCCTTGTGCTCCACTGTTAATCCCATTCAAAGAAAAAAAGTTATTTGCCAGGAAAGAAGACAATCTTGGCAGTACACTGCCGTTAGGAGCCCTGTCTGCCAAGATTAAATTGTCATTCTCCACTCCATTGTCCGCATTCAAAACTCTACTCTGATGAAAATGTAAACTGCTGTCACTCCTATTGTAAGCAACGCTCTGTTGCTGGTTATTTCCACCAACATTCAACTGCTGGTTACCCGAAACAGTTCTTACAATATTACCGGCACAAACAGCTGTATCTCCTTTTTCCATTAAAGGAGGAGTATGAGAGTTGCTATGTGACGGTAGAATTGGCGCCCGCACTTGCGCGCCAATGTTAGCAGAGTTAGCGTTGGGATTCAAAATCCTTTGAGACAAGTTGTCCACTTTAGTAAGCAAAAGATTAATTAGAATTGTCAAATCATTTTGCGACATAGAATTAGTCGCTCGCATTGTTCTGAGACCAGAATTGTCTAAACCTGCTTGTAGTTGTCCTTCTGCCCCAGAAGGAAAATCTTGATTTTGCGTGATGAATAAGGGCTGACTATCCTCGCCTTCTTCAGAATTTTCCTTTGCCGAAAGCGCTCACGTATTAAAAGGGGTTATTTGACATCCTGCCTGTTCCTTGCTTTTTGGAGTCGTTGCCTTCATACCTTTTTACTTGTTGGTTTGGTTTGTGAGATTCAACTGTTTGTCATGTCAGAGGCAAACGAACCAGCTGAGCAAGGGAATGAGCAGTTCGGAATGGATAGTCAGCCCTTATTTAATTCTAATTAATCTTTTGCTTACTAAAGTGGACAACATGTCTCAAATGATTTTGAATCCCAACGCTAACTCTGCTAACATTGGCGCGCAAGTGCGGGCGCCAATTCTACCGTCACATAGCAACTCTCATACTCCTCCTTTAACGGAAAAAGGAGATACAGCTGTTTGTGCCGGTAATATTGTAAGAACTGTTTCGGGTAACCAGCAGTTGAATGTTGGTGGAAATAACCAGCAACAGAGCGTTGCTTACAATAGGAGTGACAGCAGTTTACATTTTCATCAGAGTGGAGTTTTGAATGCGGACAATGGAGTGGAGAATGACAATTTAATCTTGGCAGACAGGGCTCCTAACGGCAGTGTACTGCCAAGATTGTCTTCTTTCCTGGCAAATAACAACTTTTTTTCTTTGAATGGGATTAACAGTGGAGCACAAGGACAGATGAGAGGGTGAGTTCGTTTCTTAACGAATTAAACCTTTTCGATCTAAAGTTGTTTCGTTGCAGGAAACTGCAACTCGAAATGTCATATCTTCGTGAATGTATCAACAGACACATTGTGCCTAAAGGGTTGCACCAGTGGCGGTACCCAGCAGGTACAATAAAAAATTCTGAATTTCATAAAGAACTGGTTAGCATGTTTGATAAACAGGCCATTGAATTTATGGAATGTCTTATAAAACATTATGCACTTGAAGTGAATATGTTACAGGATGAGTTGTTAAAGCGACCTTTTTACAGGGACATGGTGATTTCAATAGGTACAAGTTTGATTATCAAAGAGTGTTATCTAGTATTGAAACTGCCATAGAAAAAATGGTAAAAAATAAAAAACGAAAAATTGATAGGGATGTCATGGAATATCAAAATAATGTTGCTTACCCCCCACCCCCACTTGGACAGGTTGCTACTTGGAGACAACCTGTTGAAGGAGGTTTAGATGAATCAAACATCAATAACACTACTTCTGCGAATGATAATGAGTTACAACCAGTTCGCAGAAGTGAACGTATTAGAAATCAGGGAGCTAATAATAACCAGCAGGGGGGAAATAGTAACAACATGAGTAATCAACCATTAGATATGGATGGCAATTCATCTGGTAATAATCAGGGTTTTCAGAGGGGGGGCTGTCCCCAAGAACACCACAACGAACAACAACTATCGGGACGCAATTATCAAAAGAAGAAAAGGGGCAACCAACGCAGGCATTAACTACAGGACAAGTTATTATCAATAATATACTGAATGTTGAACAAAGGCCAACCATTTTATGTAACAACAACGGGGACCTTAAAGTCTATAACTACACTATCTTAACAATTGATCAAAATATTATTGAATTTTTAGCTAAAGGCCTGTCATTTGTACCTGATAAAAATTGCAACCTTGTCAACACAATTGTTGACTTGAAACTATATGTCCGCAAATTAAATCTCACTGTTCTTTTAGGTAACACCCCTTCTCTGCTTGACACGCATAGAGTATCTAGTGTTTTCAACCCGCCACTCAATAATACTCTTAACATGTTCGAGAGAATGTGTGAGCTGGATTTGCGTGCAATGAACAAACATCATCACATGTTCAGAAATAAGATTAAAACCAATTTGAACATTAATGATGATGAACTGGCTTTTACTGATTTACTAAATGACTGCCACATTAGAGTCATGGCACCTGATAAAGGGGGAGGCCTTATTTTCATGGATAATTTTGAATATGAAAATAAAATGTTACAATATCTTAACACAGGCCCTTACACCCCCTATAGTCTCAATGAAGTTAACATTATAAATAAAAAAATCAAAGAAATACTAGATGATCTATTTCTTGAAGGTACCATAGATTCTAATTTATTGCAATATCTGACAATGACAGCCCCAAGGACTCCAACTTTATTTGGCACACCCAAAATACATAAAAATCTTCTTGACCCTCCCTTTAGGCCTATTGTGGATGGTAGAGGGTCAGTTACGTATGCGTGTGCCAAATTGGTAGATAATATTTTAAAACCTTTATTAAAACAAGAACTCCAAATCTGTAGAGATTCTTGGAGTTTTCTTGAAAATATTGGTAAAATTGAATTTGACCCTCTTGTAACTTTTTTAGTGTTTGATATTAAAGATCTATATACGGTCATTCCACATAGAGTAGGAACTAATGGACAATTGAATTTATGCTCAGGAAAGGAGCACAAAAAGATCAGATGTACCTAGTAGAAATACTATTAGATATCATTCTTGGTAGTAACTATCTCATGTTTAAAAATTAATACTATTTACAAACATCAGGTATTGCCATGGGTTCCCCCTGTGGATGTACATTTGCAAACAGTGTTCTAGCTTACTGGGAACATGAGTTCTTGTTTCAGAATGAATTGTATAAGGAACATGTCACTTGGTACACTAGGTACCAAGATGACATGTTCTTTTTGTGGGAAGGTTCGGCTGACATCATTCCATCCTTTGTCAAGACTATGTCTAACATGACTGAATTTTTGGATTTCACTTATACTGTGGGTTTACGTGAAATTTCATTTCTTGATGTTAAAATAACTAAGGATTTGGATTTGGGACAGTTTAGATCAACTATTTTTAGAAAACCCACCTTCTCTAACAACTACCTTCACTTTAATAGTTCCCATCCAATACATCAAAAAAAGAGCGTAGTGAAGGCACAATTTGTACGGGCGGCCCGAATGGTGTCTAATATAGTTGATTTCAGAAACGAATGTGATAAAATACAATCTATGTTTTCAACAAGGGGCTACCCACACTGTTTTGTAGAGAATATAAAACAAGAGGTTTATATTAAAAGAGAATCTGGACATTTTAAACCACTACTTTGTGGGGGTAACATAGTTGTGAAAAGTCGCAAGGATGATACAGGGTTTAATACCAGCTTTCTTTTTACTTATAGCATAGATGCTTACGCTATCAGTAACATCATGTTTAAGAATTGGAAGATTATCATAAAAGACCAACAGCTGATTAAACTCTTGGGAGAAAAAACAAAGATTACATATAGGCGTGGCCCGAATCTCAAACAACTACTAGAAAGAACTAAGATTAATAAGAAGGGATTAGGCATGAGAAGATGTGGTACATGCCACTATTGTAAACACATTTTAGTCAGCTCTTCTTTAGACATGGCTGGTAGAAAGTATACTATCCAAGGTTCCTTTAATTGTAATTCTAATGGAGTGGTCTATGCGGCATTATGTAAAAAGTGTCCAGCTTTTTACATAGGAAAAACCGATAGACCACTAAAAAAACGAATCTATGAACACATATATGCTATTAATAGAGGAGATCTGAACAATGCTCTTGCAAAACATATACATAATAATTTAGAGCATTGTTTTCATTTTGCGGCTATTTATCAGGTTCAGTCACACATTAGAGGAGGGCCGTGGCAGTTAAGACTTGAAGAACAAGAAGCTTTTTGGCAGATACGTACTGCAGCTTACACACCTCCTGGACTCAATGAAATATTGTCCATCAAATGTTTTTTGAAATTGATGACATTAAACAGATGAAAAATGAAAAATAAAATCAAAATTATTCTATTTGTTTATCTATTTATACCCATAGTTTAGTCCCTGAATTTACAAATATGCTGATAAACATGTTTATAAATGTATAAACATATGCATTTATACATTTAGAAATTATGTTGTTGTGCTATCCACGTGTATGAGTACAAGTTGTGTCTTAGTAGTATCATTAATTTTTGGATTTTAATTTTTGGATTTTTCATATAAATATGCATTATATAGTACTGATATACTAGTTGTATTTGATCAGCACTTTATGCACTATACACACCATGTTATCAACATGGGTTTGAGTAATACATTTTATATATGTGCATTCATGCACTTTTCATATATATGGTCATTTCTCATGCTTCAAAGTATTTATTTATGTATTCATAATTTAATTAGAATTAATAATTTCTGCTGACAAAGGTGGGGCAGTAGTAGTCATGAACTGGTCAGACTATGATAAGGAAGCCAAGAGACAACTTTCGGACAGACGCTATTATTCTGAAATGTCAATCAACCCCACTTTTAGATTTAAGAAACAGATTGATGACTTTCTGTCCATTGCTAGGGATGAAGGTATTATTACAGCAAATGTGCTGCAGCAGCTAACAATTCAGAACTCTGTCAATCAATACATATATTTTTTACCCAAGATACACAAGGATCCAGTTAATCCACCAGGTAGACCTATTGTGTCAGGTAGGGGATACATCACGGAACCACTATCTATATTTCTGACCAAATATTTGAAGCCTTTATTGTCACGGGTTCGTTCCCGTTTACAGGACACTACTGAATTTCTACAAATTATTTCTGACACACAGTTGGAACTGGGTTGGTTAATGTGCACAGTTGATGTCAGCGCCCTATATACCAACATTCCTCACAAGGTAGGTTTGGAAGCTCTGGCCCATTGGCTAAATGTTTATTTTATTTTATTTTACATTTGTTGACCGGGCTAGTCCAACTGGATATATTTCCATTTTCAGCAGAGGCCCGGGGAGAAAAGCTCCACATATAGACAAAAGGAGATACATCATGAGGACAAATGACATAATACACATTGTTACCTATATCTAAAAACAGGAAAAAACAAGTGAAAGAACATGGAAAAGGAAATGTAATAAGTTAACCGAAAGAACAGCACTTAACTTTCTAGCAAATCTAAGTAACACAGTGATGAACATTCTAACATGTTTTAATACCAAGGAGGAAGTATAAGATTAAAGAAAGAGAAGCAACAATAGAGAGAGAGCAGATATAAATAGACATAAGGTAGTTAGAGAGAGATTAAGGGCCATAAAGATGACGATGACAAGGAGCAGTCTGTAATGGTAAAAAGAGAAAGGTAAGGGAGGAAGCAGAAGGCGCAGACGAGTAGGAAGAGAAACGAGAATAATAGATGGAAATTATTTTAGTCAGGATTAGAGCAGGGACACATCCAGTGGCTTTTAAGGTAACTTCTGAGTTTTGTTTAAACAAAACAGTGGAAGCAATAGAAGTAAGTTCAGAAGGAAGTTGATTCCAGTGTTTTCCAATGGTATTTGAAAAAAGGGAATCACCTGCTAGGTTTTTAGATTTGGTTAAGGTAACTAGCAGTTTGCTAGATGAGCGGAGGGAGTTTAGATTGGAGTAGGGGATGCAGAGGTTGGAGAGTATAGGTGTGTTGTGAGGTTGGTAAAATGCTCTATGAACAAATGTGAGTTGGGAAAGAAGTAACATGTTTGATAGTTCAAGCCAGTTTAGTTGCTGCAGATTCAGACAGTGGTGTGTTCTGAAAGGTTTACCAGTAACAAATCTAGCTATATTATTGTACGTGGTAGATAGTTTAGAGAGAATATTTTTCTTGAGGTTAGTATAAATAGGTGAAGCATAGAGAAGAGTAGAAATTAGATGAGAGTGGGCAAGGGTAGCTTTGGCTGAAGAGGTTAAGAAAGTTTTAATTCTATAGAGAGAGTCGAGTTTTCTGTTTACAGATTTAATGGTATTATTGATATGACAATCAAAGGTGAGGTTGTTGTCAATCGTGACACCTAGTAGTTTGGTTGTAGGGTCAGGTGATATAGTAGTTCCATTGCTAGATAGGATAGTAAAGTCTAGTGTAGGGGATCTGATAGTGGGCTTAAAGAGTAAGAGTTTGGTTTTTTTAGCATTTAGAAGTAGGCATCGTTTTGAGAACCAGGTTTCAACTTTGGAGAAAACAGCTTGAGTGTTAATTTGTAGTTCAGGGATGGATTTAGCAGAGCAAATTAATGTGGAGTCGTCAGCATATTGTATACAAGTGGCCTGGGGAATCGCTGCTTGTAAGTCATTTATAAAGAGGGAGAAAAGAAGTGGTCCAAGAATAGATCCTTGGGGACCCCAAGTGAGATAGGGAGAAGGGATGAGAGTTTGTTATCCCAAAGAACGGCTTGTTTCCTGTTTGTAAGATAGGAATTAAACCAGTGGACAGCCTTAGATTCTAAGGAGAGAGATTCAAGAATTTTCAGGAGAATGGAGTGGTTAACCATATCAAAGGCCTTAGACAGGTCAATAAAGAGAGCTGAAGACAGGATGCTGTTATTACGATTCTTATTAATATGGTCTGTAAAAGTGAGGAGAGCGGTGGTTGTGCTGTGAGAAGGCCTAAATCCATGTTGACAGTTAGTGAGAATGTTGTACTTTATTAAGTGGTCCATTAACTGATGATGAACACATTTTTCCATGATCTTTGCTAGTGGGGACAAGAGAGCTATGGGCCTATAATTAGAGAGTTCATAGGAGTTACCTCCTTTGTGCAAGGGTATGATGTGAGAGATTTTCCAAATGTCAGGTATGGTTTCTTCATTTATGGTTCTGTTAATGAGAATAGATATGGGATAGGCAATTTCAGAGGCTGCTTTTTGAAGGAATTCAGATGGGAGTTGGTCAGCCGAGGGGGTGCAGGGTTTAAGTTTGTGGATACATTTTTGTATAAAGGCAGTGGAGATGGGTTGTAGCCTAAAGATTGGTAGTCTGGAGGATGCAGGGTTGGGGATACTAGTATAGTCACTAGAGAGGTGAGAGGCCAAAGAATTAATAGTATCAATAAAGAAAGAGTTAAAAGTATTGGCAGTATCAAGGGAAGAATTCTTTTCAGATCCGGTAGGGGATGGAGTGGTAGTCTGTCCAGGGTGCAGAAGCCTGTTTAGGGTTGACCAGAATTTTTGAGGGTTATTGTGATTAGCTTGCTGGAGATTGCTATAATAACTTCTTTTATCAGAGAAGATAGCTTTTTTAGTACTGTTTCTTAGGTATCTAAAGGTCTGTTGGTCTGCAGGAGATTTGCTAGCTCGCCATTTTATCCAAGCTTTGTTTCTAAGTAGCATTTTTTGTCTTGTATCTTTAGATAACCAGGGGGCAGGTTTAGATTTAATTCGGATAGTGCGTGATGGGGCATGATTATCTAGAATAGTTAGGAATGTAGTATTAAAGTATTGTACAGCTTCTTCAAGAGGAAGTGTCTTTAGTTGGTTCCAATTGCAAGCACTTAGTTCAGTTCTAAATTGTATAGGGTTGAAACATTTGAGATTACGTAGGATCCTGTAGGTAGGTGTGTTGTTAGAGGCATTTCTTTGTCTAGTAATATAGGTTAGATTGTGATCGCTAAAGTCATCAGGTAGTACTCCAGACTGATATTTAATAAAAGGTTTATTAATGAGAATCCAGTCTAGAATGCTTTCTTTGTTGTTAGTTTTATTGGTCCTAGTGGAGGCGTTTATTATTTGAGTAAAGTCATGGAGGTTAATATGTGAAGCTGGGTTATTAGTAGTTAAAGAGGACCAGTCCAGGTTAAAGTCTCCGAGAATTATGGTTTCTTGGGGATAGGAGGAGGAGAGCCAACTAAGGTTATTTTCTATAGTAGTAGAATTATTTCCAGGGGGTAGATATATACAGATAATATAGATGGACTTTTTAGGGTTTAGTTGTAGCTTTGAGATAAGAAGTTCAGTCTTGTTATTGTCCAGGTTATCATAGGGTATTAATGTTACACTAAGTTCTGTTTTGAATAGGAGTGCAACTCCTCCGCCTTTTAGTTTTGCGGTCAAGTCTCAAGATGTTATAACCTGGAGGTAAGATTTCATTATCTTTGGTAAAGGGTTTTAACCAGGTTTCAGTTAAACAAAGAATATCAAAGGAGTGGTGTTGTAGAAGGGAGTGGAGATGGGTGATTTTATTATTGACACTTCGTATATTAAGGTGACCTATGAGTAGAGTGTTTGTATTAGAGGTTGGTAGTAGTAGGGAAGAGTTTAGTGAAGTGGTTGCCACACCAGGTGGAGTAGTTAAGGGCCCTGGGTTGGGGTGGATGTCCCCGTCAACCAAGGTAGAGTGGCTATGTTCAAGGTAAGCTATGATAGGGGAGTAAAATAAATATTTTGGTTTCTTAATCAAGAGATTTAGAAATTTAATGTGGGACAGTCTGTGATATCTGGCAAGGAGGTAGCTAGGGATAGATGTAATGTTTAAATGAGTAAGTTTTAGGCTTATGAGATCAGTGGCTGTATGTTTGGGTGAGTAGATAAAGTGGTAATTGGGATTTGATTCATAACAGGTTAGGAAGTATGGTAATGTGAGGGCAAGCAAAATAATAGGTGGAAGTGTTAGGTTTTCCAAGGTAGTTCCTAATACAGGGGTCTTGGGTATTGGTTTGTAAGTTTTGGTAGACATATTGTGGTGAAAGAGAAAGGAATAAACTGGATATAGGCTAAGAGTATAGAGTGAGTAAATGAAACCAGGTGGAAATCAAGGTAAGTGAGTAGTTATTGGGAGGGAGGGAGTAGGAGGAGGTAATAGAGGGAGGTTTGACAGGAGGCGGTACAGGTGAGATAGGAGCTTAGGGTAGGTTAAGATATAGAGGAGGAGTGGTATGTAGGAGGCTAGGATAGGTGGAGAGAAGGAGGAGGTGTGGTATGTCAGGTATAAAGCTAGGGGTACGTGGGGTGGGTGGGATAAGGGGTAGGGAGGGAGCCAAGGGCAGAAACAGCCAGAGAGGAGAGCGAAGTCTATCAGCTAAGCAGAGTAGCTGAAACACTACTATTTCATATGCTACGTAGTTTAGAGATATGTAAAGGAGAGTTTGTTAAAGAAAGATAAGAAGGTAGGCAGTAGTTTACAAGAATATAACAGGCACAAGGAAAAATAGTCAGCAGAGGGACAGTGTTAGGGGTAATAGCAAGTATACAAGTAGAGATGTTCAAGATATAGTCAATTGATGAAGGATAGGGAGGAATAAGAGGGAAAAAGAGTGCAACAGGCCAGGAAAGCAAATTACAGACAGTATGGGAGCAGAAACAGGCAGGCAAGTGGGATAACAGTGGAGGAAAAGTTAGACAACCTGGGGTAGGAGGGAGTAGCAGTAAAAGAGGAAAGATGTTAGGGGTAAGTGTCTGAAAGCTGAGGGGAAAACCATAGCTGGTGTCACGTGTGTGCTTCCACAATAGGACAAAACATAAACTGAAATAATTATGCAAAGTGACATACAGGCAGTAGTGGAAGGATTAAGCAGCAAATAACCCGTCGTTCAAGAGGAGAATAGGGGTGCTTCTTGGGTGCCAACACAATTTTCCTGCTATGTTACTTCAGTGATACCAAGTGAGATGGGTCAGCAGGGAGGGGACAACCCGATGAGGAGCACTAGGCTTTAATGAGGCAGTAGTGGAAGGATTAAGCAGCAAATAACCCGTCGTTCAAGAGGAGAATAGGGGTGCTTCTTGGGTGCCAACACAATTTTCCTGCTATGTTACTTCAGTGATACCAAGTGAGATGGGTCAGCAGGGAGGGGACAACCCGATGAGGAGCACTAGGCTTTAATGAGGCAGTAGTGGAAGGATTAAGCAGCAAATAACCCGTCGTTCAAGAGGAGAATAGGGGTGCTTCTTGGGTGCCAACACAATTTTCCTGCTATGTTACTTCAGTGATACCAAGTGAGATGGGTCAGCAGGGAGGGGACAACCCGATGAGGAGCACTAGGCTTTAATGAGGCAGTAGTGGAAGGATTAAGCAGCAAATAACCCGTCGTTCAAGAGGAGAATAGGGTGCTTCTTGGGTGCCAACACAATTTTCCTGCTATGTTACTTCAGTGATACCAAGTGAGATGGGTCAGCAGGGAGGGGACAACCCGATGAGGAGCACTAGGCTTTAATGAGGCAGTAGTGGAAGGATTAAGCAGCAAATAACCCGTCGTTCAAGAGGAGAATAGGGGTGCTTCTTGGGTGCCAACACAATTTTCCTGCTATGTTACTTCAGTGATACCAAGTGAGATGGGTCAGCAGGGAGGGGACAACCCGATGAGGAGCACTAGGCTTTAATGAGGCAGTAGTGGAAGGATTAAGCAGCAAATAACCCGTCGTTCAAGAGGAGAATAGGGGTGCTTCTTGGGTGCCAACACAATTTTCCTGCTATGTTACTTCAGTGATACCAAGTGAGATGGGTCAGCAGGGAGGGGACAACCCGATGAGGAGCACTAGGCTTTAATGCTCCAAACAATTAAGCCAAGCCTTGTCTCTCCACAGGATGCACCTAGACAAAGCCTAGGCATGTTTATATGAACCAGACTTTAATTCTTTTCTGGTTGGTCTTGCAGAACATGTCCTTACTAATAACGTCTTCTTTTATCAGGATACTTGCTACTGGCAGACCAAGGGTACAGCAATGGGGACATCCTTTGCCCCCATATATGCTGACCTTTTCATGGCCTTCATTGAAGATCAAATAATTTATGACAACAGCCACAACATATATTTGGATGAAATCGACATCTGGAGACGTTATCTGGATGATTGCTGGATGGTATGGAGGGCAGATGTGGCGTATTTAACTGAATTCATTTCTTACCTGAATGACAACAAATGGGGTCTACAATTTACAGCAAACTATCATGTAAGTACCACTACCTTTCTTGATGTTTTGATCAACAGACAACCTGACCATACTTTAAGCACACAGGTTTTCAGGAAGTACCCCGAATACAACACTGTCCTCCATGCATCGAGCTTTCATCCTCCTCACATTGCTAGAAACATCCCGAAATCTCAATTTATATGTATGAGGCGGATTTATTCCCATGAAGCTTCTTTATAAGAACACAGACAGGACCTGACCAACAGATTCAGATCCAGGGGATATCATATGGGACATGTTCTGCAAGCCAGCAACTGGGCCAACACACTACATAGGGAGGATTTGTTAACCTATAAACCATGTAACAGGGAAGAACCACAACCTATCAGGTCTGTAACCACGTATGCCAGGAACTCTGACTTATTAATCAACAGCATACATAGACACTGGAACATATTACAATGTGATCAAGAATTAGCCAACATAATACCAGACAGATGCCTGTTTTCATTTTGCAAAGGTAAGAACTTGGCATCTTGGTTCAGTCATTACAAACATACACATGACACTGGGCACACTCACTTGCAACAAACCACCTTGACTGGTGAACCTCTGATTGGCTGCTTCCCATGTGGCCACTGTACCAATTGTGATAAAGTTACCAAGTCCAAACAATTTACGAGTAGAAATTGTGCCATGGTCTATGACATCCAATTTTTTGCTAATTGTAGCAGCGACTGGTTAGTCTATTTGGCAACATGCACCTGTGGGTCCTTTTACATTGGACAAACATCTCGTCCTCTCAGGTTTAGAATTTCTGAACATGTAACTAACATTAAAAATAAAAAAGCTAATAATGCTTTGTATAAACACTGTCTGGCACATAAAACTGCAAAATTCACTGTTATGATCATTGATATGGTCAAGGGCAACAAATCCAGCAAAACTGGATGGCATTCTATTTTAGATTCTAAAGAAAAGAAATGGATTGTAAAGCTAGGTGGATTGTTCCCACCTGGCCTAAATGAGCAATTTTGAAAATGAGCCAATGTAGTTGCACTTGTATGTATTTAAACTGTAGCATTTGACTCTTCTGGTTTACACTGATGAAGGCTGTGTTTTTTACCAGCCAAAACCGGTCTGGTTATTTGTCTTTATGCTATTATAATTAATAAATGTTGTTTTCAGGTCACAGTTTGCTGGCTCAACTTGTTTTTTTTGGATCTTATTTAAATGGGCCATGGAATTTTTTAATTTTATACATGAAATTTGGGACAACAAGGTAAGTTATCTGGATGTAGGCATCTGGAAGGATTTTGTAAATAAAAGATATGTTTCACAAGTATATAGGAAAAACTGTTTTTCAAACTCTTACATTTTGTGAGTAATCACCCTTTTACACAGAAGAGAAATATAGTGAAGGGGAAGATGGTATGGGCAGTTCGGATGACATCTGTTAAGGAAGATTTGTAAAGAGAATTAAATTATATTGAGAGGTTGTTTTTTGAAAGAGGGTATCCTGACAACTTTACAAAATTCCTCAAAAATGAAATACTGCTGGACTGGGAGATCAAATACCTACCTTTATTGACTAGGCCAGTACTAAAGGGGACTGAATACAGAAAATCCACTGACATCTTATTTAGTAACAACGTATAATCAAGGTACGGGGAGGATTCTGAATATTATAAATAAGTATTGGGAGATGTTTGACAAAATGCCCAGTAGGTTGGAAGTGTTCAACAGGCCCTTAAAGTTTAGTTTTAAGAGGAACTCCAACTTGAAAGAAATCTTTGAAAAAGGGCAAGGAGATTGGGGAGACAGGGATGGAGTTAGGAATGAAACATTTAAGTGTGGTAGATGTTCACAATGTACATTTATAGCTAATACAGAAGAATTATGGTTACCTGTACCCCCAATTAGGTATCGAGCAGCAGGTTTCTATAATTGTTCAACCAAGGGGGGTGTGTATGTTGCTTATTGTACATCTTGTTGGGCATGTTATGTAGGTAAGACGGAACATAGTTTGAGACAAAGAATATACGAGCATATGTACGAAAAAGGTAGGAAGAGAGAGACCACTGCCTTGTTCCGACGTGTTGTAAAATGTGTAAAAGCAGATTTCAAATTTTGGGTTTTAGAAGTGGTTAAACCACAAGAAAGGGGTGGGGACTGGGAATCTAGGCTGAAATTTCGGGAATAATATGGCAATTATGCCTGGATGCCTGTGTCCACCCAGGACTGAATGATCATATTTCACTGACCTCAGCCCTAAACTTAAGGGCTAATAAGTTATAACGTGTATTTGTTATATTATTAATGTAAAATTAGATATGTTAATGTTTTTAAGTTTTTTTTGGTTATAGCTAGAAATGTTTAACAATAATATGGGTGAGTTGGGGGGATAGATGTAATAAAGGCATTAACCAATAGAAAATGAAATGCAGCCTTATATTCGGGTCAGGATGTTGTGTTAATAGATTCTGATGAAGCTTCCTGTTTGGAGACGAAAGCGCTAAATCCCTGTTGTGTTGGCTTGTAAATAAACTTTTTATACATCTTTTGAGCCATGTCCTTGTTATTTGGAATCTGTTATTTTGGACATTGGATTTGTGAGTGCCTTTATTGGTGCCAACGTGTGAAGCTTTTCTCCCCAGGCCTCCACTGAGAATGGGCTCTTATTGACTATCCTGGTAAACAAATGCCAATAAATAAAGAAGTGTATATGATAATGTAAGTCTTAGCTTTTGTAGAGTTTAGCAGAAACCAGCAGCACTCTTCTTCTCAAGTAGAGCAGTTGCCAAACATCCCAGGCACAGAGTTTCAAAATTTTAAACAAGCTAGTCCTGTAGTCAATCAAATAAAGACACAATAACTCTTACAAAAGCAATTCCTGGCTCAGAAGGATGTAGACTATCCTCTCCTGCCACTAGTGTGTAGACCACAAACTTTCTTAATGTAAAATAACTGGTTTGGAGCCCAAGTGCTTAAACCAGAACAAAGACACTTAGAATAACAGGCACAAAAAACCTTCACCAGCAGTTCCCACCTCAGAAGGGTGGAGGCTACTTTCTCTTAACACAGAGTGCAGACCACAAACCTTCTTAATGTACTTGTGGCTTGTGTCTGTACACTGGGCACTGAATTATTTTTTTTCCTATTAAATAGGTAATACGAGAGAGAGAGAGAGAGACATAGAGCCCTGACTATTACTCAAGTGACCTGAAAGTTATTAAAGAATCAGTCAACTGTCTGAGCTAGTTTGGGTGAGGACAGGAGTGATGAGACTTTCCTTGGTCTCCTCTATTTGGGAGAAGGACAGTGGATGGAGGGGGCAGTGTTGCACTTGGTTGTTCCAGTTATGACTGGAGCTGAGAGCAGTAACTGGTTTAGATATGCAGGTGGATTTGGAAGACAGGTCTCATCGCTGGGCCTGGGGCAGGATTTCTGTAGGCCATACCTCACTGAAGGTAGTGACCAAAGAATATGTTCCAAGCATCCTAAGGGAATAGGCTGTAACTTCACAAACCCAGGACCTCTACTTGTGGCTATGATGGCTGAATGGTTCCTCACCTCCCATGTAACTCCTGAATATCAGTTTTCTTGCGGTGAGTAATAACCCTAGCTGTGAGGTATGATGGTTAATGACTGCTCATGGAGTAGGGGGCAGTGTAAGCCCATACGGGTATGCTGCACTGAAACAGAATTAGTACATCCACATTACTGACCATTATCTATTACAGATTACACAAAACATAATTATGGGTACACAGGAAGGTCCCTGATGCTACCCTGATTCTTTTACTGTTGGAACTCTTTGTGACTGTAATCAACCTTGAGAAGAAATTGAATTCCTTAACTTCAGTGCAACTATTGATAGCAGCACTGAATTCCTCCTTCATCCATTTTCGGAGAAATATTTTTTGAAACTGCTTTGCAAGTCCCAAAATATACTTGAGAGAACAATTCCCAAAAAACAAAGAAGCATCAGCTAGGTGTGTGTGCCATTTCCTCAGTCCCTGAAACCTAAATTAAAAGGTGTCTAAAAGCAGGACAAATCTGATCCCCCTCACCCTAATTATATCAGAAAATAAGATTATTAAGCTGTCTGTGTGAAACAAATCGTCTCTTAGCTTTGCCAGTTTGTTTTTAAGCAAATTTAAATTAGATCTTTTTTGTGTGACTTAAGCTTCATTTTGGCACTTATTATTACTACACAGAAAATCTAAATTAAGTACTAAAATAACAGCAAAATCCCCAAACTTGAAACTGGATACCACAGGTGAAGTTAACGCCTATTGAGATGGCTGTAAACATCCTCCATATTATTCGGAGAACTCAGTACCAGACAGAGTATGACATGTTTAAGTGTTCCAGCATCGTGTGACTAGAGATTTCTGAAGATGATCTTTCAGTAGTTATGCATTCCCCATAGCAGATGTTGCTACACCATCTTACTGTCAGTCTTCCAAATTTTGGCTGCAGTTAGATCAGCTAAGAGCTTTCCTAAATCCAGCTTACGATCCAGCCTGCAGCTGCATGCTCTTCCTAGATTACTAGCATACTCTAACGCATTTAGATAGCACTCATTATACAGCTATGAGACGTCATCATTCCAGTGATATTTTTAAACACATACCAAGTTATGAGTCTGTGCTCTGCAACACTTTATTTTTAGCTGTTGTTAATAGATATGGAATGTAGCTGTCAAGCTACACATAATGCCAAGCTGCTGAAATGATCTGACCAAATCAGCTACAGCTTTACACATGGCTCTCAGTGAACAGGAAGATCCCATAGTACGAGAAGCCTATGTTATGTCTCATGATTACATTGCTTATGTGACAGGGAGGGCCTCCAGTCGAGCTCCTTCTAAGACAGCTGCAGCCCTAAGAAATGCTGGAGATGAACTCTTAGAGAAGTTCCCCATATTTTTTAAGCGCTGGCCGCGATTATTTCAGGATGTGTCAGAGGAGAATGCCTGCATGTATTTGATTAAAATTCTGGATGAACACTTTAAGCCACAGAAACCAAACCCTTCTAAGCAGCTAACCTGGAGTGAAATTCTGTCTATCTATGTGCTGGCAGGACAGATGGCCATACACTGTCAAGAAAATGGCATGGAAAAGATTCTAGATTCACTGCCAGACCAAGTTGGTGAATACGTGGAGAAGCTTGTGTGTCCAGTTCTTAAAGAAAAGGGTGGCTGGGTAAGTGATGGGTTAAAACATGAATACTTTGTTGAACTAGAAAGAAGCAGTGAAAAAAAATAATATCTGGCTCTGAATTTTATGTTTTCATAAAGTTTCATCGAGTCTGGTCTAATAAAAATACTTTTTTTTATCAATTTAGAATAAAAAAACATGAAGCAAAACAAAAAGTACCTTCAAATTAATTAGACTTTTCTTAACTGAAATTTATAACTGAATAATTGAGTTTTAACAAGTTATTATAAAAGGAAATTGTTAACCCTGAAACAAGAAAATGACTTTGCATGCTGTCAAAAAAGTGCAGAATACAGCAGTTGCAGTATCATTTAGACAGATACTAAAAGAAAAATAGATTTGCAGAATTTGTGCATCTAGCAGCAAAGAACTGGCTACACATTGGCTAATAGTGTCTAAATAGAGATAAACTAAATGTCTTGAGGTAAATTGACACCAACCATCAGGTTCCATATGTGGAGAGTGTAGAAATGTCAATGTGTTTTGTGAACAATAACTGTTCCAATTTTAATGGAAATATATGGTATTGTATTAGTTTATATAACAAGGATTTGGCCATTCAGATTGTATCAGCAATAGATGTACACCTACCCAGCAAAAATATATTTAAAATAATGTATGTACCCTGCAGTAACCCAGACTACTTCACCATTAGGATAAATGACTGCACCATTAAACAGTAGTGGTTTGTCTTTTTTGGCAATCCCCATGAAACCAGAACATGTGCAATGCCCAGCATCTGTTTATATATTCAGCATTGCACTGCACAGCTGACAGCTATCAAATGCTAGGAATTAATTTAGCCCATTTTCAGAATAGGGAAGTTTTATAAAGCTGAACTGGGTCACTTTTTCATGTAAACAAGTGGTAATGAGCAGTAGTGTAGAACAGTTGTTAAACAGAAGATAGACAGAGCACTTGCTGTTCTCAGTTTTAAATCTCTGTAGTATTTAGTTGATTGGAGTCTTTCAATAAAAATGAGTGAGTGTGATGTGACGGATATTTTACCTTGTACATAAATGGCCGTAGCAAGCATTGGTAGATAAGAGTATGAATGTCAGACTTTCTTAAAGAGCAATAAAATACACATCAAAGGCCTTTGGTACCTTATCAAGTGTTTTGCCTGGTGTAACTGTTACATCGAAAATGAAACAGGAGGGATATTTACAGAGATATGGGTATTGTAAGATATTCTAGGCTTCAGTATTTTGCTTTTTCGAAAGTGAAAAATTTGCAGCTATAATTTCCCAGTCAAATGATATATTTATTCCACCCATATTTATGGTGTAGTGGATTTTTGATGGCCACAACACAGAAGCATAACAGATGCTGTACTGAAGATAAAGGGTAAAACTTTTAGGTTCAAATTGTCACTGAGAGGGACACTATAATGAAAGACATCCCTCACTACTAAATGAATTAGATACAGTTTGGGAGTGTCCTTTACCCACATAGTTACTTATTGTGATAAGAAAAAGACAATTGGTTATCACATGACAAAACTGAACCTGTAGCATAACACTAAAGGGATGTGGTAGTCCAGTATTATACTAGATAGCAATTTTATTTTGAATAAACAATGGGAAATGCAAGCCTGTTTCAGATGAAACTAGTTCATTATCTCCTCATTAGGGAATGTTTTCCTTGTAGCTATACATGTTTAGTTCAGTTAATGCAATGATTTTGTGTCATCTTTCACCAAACAAAGGTATCTCCATGCACATATGATATGCTAATCCTAAATAATTCCATCATAACAATCACCTCAGGAGCCAGCCTGATATGTGTTATCTCTGAAAATGACTACCTGGTAGTTAACAGGACCTACAGCTTAACAGGCTACATATATTGACCACTCTGGGGAAAATAGGCCTATACTTAAAAAAATCCAGAATGGGCCGTATGAGTCTTGCATTTTTCATTCTTAAAATAAATCATCATTCTTGTTTGATTGATTTCTTTGTGGTTTCACTGGCACATTTTTTGTCTGCCATTCTCAATTTTCTCTGGTCAGTTTAAGATAATGTCAGCAACCAGAAATGTGACATGACTATGTTTTTCTTTTAATTCCTTCAATAGCCAAGTATCTTCAAACTGCAGTTTGTCACTTCCTGATTAAGAAACTCCATAAAACAGAGAAATGCGCTGATTTTAACAACAAAACATAAATTTAGTGATGTCACCAAGATACCTGCATATACACATATTAACAACACTGTCATGTTTTAGTGATGTCATTCTATGGCCTAGTCATGTTTGTAAATCATTACGGAGCCATAAGAAGCAAGTCTCTGACTATTGGTACATTCAGAGTATCCATGCTATCAACAAAATCAGGCAAGTATCAATGTTTCTCTGGCTGGTATGAAATGTCATTAATACACCAGATATTTTACCCATAGATAGTTTTTGGGACCAATGAATCCTATGGGTGCTTACGGCCCATCTGGTCAAAGGAGGGCTACAGCAGGTTATCTTATTTTGATATTTCTGTTAAAATCAGTCAAAATAACAAAGGTTTGTGCAGTTCTCTTTTGAGGCTAGTAAGTCAGATAGATAAAAATGACTTTAATGGGATAAAGTAGCTCAGCATGTGCCTTTAAAATTTAAATTCATCTGGTTGCCCTGTAAAAGATGCTGAAATTGTCAGTAACCAGAACATATACATTCAGACATCAAACCGTGGGCAGCAAAGCAAAAGGAGGTGGAGTTACAATATATATTAAAGATATACACACTTCCAGGCTAGTCAAACAGTATGATGCACAGGAAACTCTCCAGGTGCCATTAATCATTGACAAGACCCCTATTCAAATCATAGCTAGTTACAGGCCCTCAACTTTGACTCAAGATGCCCACTCCACCTATCTGGACCTATTTGTATCTATCAAGATTCAACCCTTTACCCTGATCTTGGGTGACTTTAACTACCCAACCATAGATTGGAAGAACTACTCATGCCAAAATACAAATGCCCAGAGGTTCCTTGATTTTGTCAATGCAAATGCCTTGGACCAGCTGCTCGACACTCCCACAAGAGGTGATAATATGTTGAACTTGGTATTAACCAACATGAGTTACCATTGCAGCATCCCTACAATGTCTTCCTCCCTAGTAAGATCTGACCACAAAGCAGTCACTTTCAAAGTCACCAACTCCCCCCTGACACCCCCATACCTAGGGTCAAACAAAATAACTTCTCCAAAGCTGATTACAACCTCCTGAGGGAAGGTATAAACAGCTTCACAGCCCCCGTCCCCCTCCATAGGAACTGGCACATATGCCCAAACCTACAACAAAGTACTATATTATCATTTATATAGCTGCATGGAATCAGGAATACCAGACAGGACAAAATCCTCCTCCTCAAGGAAGAGTAAAAGTGTCTAGTAGACATCTGCAATAAATAAACTTTTCAATAAAAGGAAAAATTTGTTGTCCAGGACCAAGAAGGAGCAGTTACCTAATTGGAAGCAATCTCTCCTTAGTCTGATCAAACAAATAAGAGCACTAGTGAAATCCTCCAAAGCAAACTTTGAGTCCAAACTGGCCACAGTTACTAAAGACAATCATAAGGCCTTCTTCATATATGTCCACAATCTGAAAGGAATTGCTCAGATCGGCTCAGAACTGGTGGTCAAGGACACCACGTACACAAACACTGTAGATATAGCCAACCTGCTGGCAGACAGGTTCAATGAAAACCTCACCCCTCTGTCCCCCCATTAGTAAATCAGGACATCCCCAGCACCTGCCCCCCTCCCCTTATCTCTAGGGAGCAAGGCATCACTGCCCTCTCAAAGGCAAAAAGTACAGCCCCCATGGGACCCAATAACATCCAGCCTATATCCTACATGAACTCAGGCAGGAACTTGCAGCAACATTAGGCACACTATTCAACCAAAGCCTGAGTACTGGTTTCATCTCAGCTGAGTGGAGAACAGCCACTGTCATCCCTTTGCACAAAGTTGGAGTGTTCACCAATCCAGGAAATTATAAACCTATCAGCCTAACTAGCCTGATCTGCAAGACCATGGAATGGATTATCATGGACCTTATTAACAAGTACATTGGCAACCTCCAAACACTCAATCCTATAAAGTTTGGTTTCATCAAGGGGAAGTCATGCCTGTTAAATATGGTTGACTTCTTTGAGACAGTCACCAAAGCCATGGACGAGGGGAAGACGGTGCATACTGCCTACCTTGCCCTGGCCAAAGCCTTTGATGCCATTCCCCACTTGGGTATAATAGATAAACTCTCTCAACTAAGTATCAATCCATATGTTACCAGATGGGTAGCAAACTGGCTCACTGATAGAACCCTCCTAGTCAAAATAGGGGAAGGTACCTCAAGCAGCAGACCTGTAATGAGCGGTGTACCCCAGGGGTTGGTCTTGGGGCCTCTGTTGTTTGGGATATACTTTTCTAAGGTGCAGGCCAAAACCAGTGGGCTATGGCTGACCAAGTTTGCAGATAACTGCAAGCTTGGCTCTGTCATAAATTCCCCTAGTGATGTGGACATCCTCCAAGAGGTTGTCACCCAAACAAATGACTGGTGCCAGAAACATGGCTTCAAACTGAATGCCAAAAAAATGCATCATCATCATCCCCTTTGGGGAGAGTGACATGTCCACAAATCTTCACATTAATAACAAGGTCCTAAGCATGCAATCAGTTGTGAGGGACTTGGGCACCCAGGTTGATAGCAAACTGACTTTTGACCAACATATTGCCTCCATTGTATGGAAAGCTTTCTACATGGCCCACCTCATTAGTAAGGGTACCTCATCAAGGGACAAGGATGTCATAATATCCCTGTATTTTTCCCTTATAAGGCCCATTATTGAGTACAATGTCCCTTTCAGCATGTACCTCACAAACCACATGCAGCAGCTGGACAGACCATAGAGGTTCTTCACCAGAAGAATCCAGGGCTTCAAATAACTACCCTACACATATAGGCTAAAACCCTGTCCCTCTACTCAGTCTCATACAGACTCCTCAGAGATGACCTCTGTCTGGCATACAAAGCAATCTCAGACCCTACCTTGATGGGACTGCTGCATATCCACAAATCTAGCTCCACTTGAGTAACCTGCATGTGCAACCTCAACTTGATCTGTGACATCAATAGGACTTGTTGGCAGGACAGATTTGTGTCCCAGAGACTCCTCATTCTGTGGAATAGACTCCCTCTCCACATCAAGCAGAGTATCTCATTAACCCTTTTTAAGTGCAACCTGGATAACTGGATGGGGAACAAAAAATACACGCCTGTAATTCCATGTGTCCCTGCTGGACAGGAGTATTGGGTGCTGACTTGTCAGAACGTGGGCTAAATTCTTGGCTAGGCTTGTAAGGGTCTCAGGGCCAATAATCTAGTAACTTCCTATGATCCTATGATCCTATAATCACATTGATTACTACGAAGAAGTCAGCTTCATGTCTTTAGTATACCTGCTAGGAGACCTTGACTCTATTAACCCCCAGTGTTGCTCCTTAATTCATTTAGTGTTGCTGGACATTTATCGCAATAAATTATTTTTAGTCTATTCTGATGAGGCTAACCCTAATTGTTGTAGTTCTACTGTGAATGCCATGACCCTATTTATTCTGCAGAAGGTTAGATGTACCCTCTGATTCTGTTTATTCTGATAATCCCCTTAATTATTTTAAATCTTGCTAAGGACTTCTAACATTGTCATTCTTGCAGAGACACCTGAATCAATTCTGCTGTAATCTGCTGACTCTGATAAGGGCCCTGTTCCATTTTATTCTATTAGTGATCAGAGTTTATGAATCATGTGCTGGTTTCTTGACTGTATTAATCCATTTCTACTCACCTGTGTTAATTCTGTGAAATTTCCACACCTCCCATAATCCTTGTCTATCATTACTACCATTGTCAGTGTCCAGCCTTGACACCTCCCATAATCCTTGTCTATCATTACTATCATTGTCAGTGTCCAGCCTTGACACCTCCCATAATCCTTGTCTATCATTACTACCATTGTCAGTGTCCAGCCTTGTATACAATTTATCATCTATGTCCTAATATTATCCACTCTTTAAAGGCTTATTTTTATTTTTTGTATGTATAAAATCATAGGATCATTCTAGGTAACACAGTCCAGGAGGAGAGAGGATGGGGTTGTTGGATTAGGGGATGATATAACAAAGGTGAGGCATCAGTGAAATGTGGCAGCACAATTCCTGCTAAGAAGGACCCCAGGCTGTAACTTTCTGGGAGTCCTAAAAATGTTCAAAGTGGCTCTGAGTTCAGCCCAAACAAAATGATTCAACTTATACCTCTGACAACTGCAGTGGTTAGGGTGTAAGCATGATTATAGTGGGAGTGGGAGGTTGGCATAATGGTTAAGGTGTTTACCTTACAGACACAAGGTGTGAGGTTTTATTCTCACATGGGGTAACTGGCTATGCTTAAAAATATCCCAAAAAGGCAGTTAGTTGAACCTATTAGTGTTGTAAAGAAAATTGCAACAAAAGTGGGACCATCTTTTTCAGCAGTCAGTGAAGTAGTCACAAAATATGTTAGTGTAACTATAAAGACTCTTGTCATGTCACAAGAAGCATGAAGTAAGAATTAAACTACACAGACAACACTGGCAGGATGGGGACTATTGCTAGAACATAACCTTATGACAGTAGACTTTGAAACCTTGATAGCCACAGCATAGAAACAAGCCTGGCTGCATGGTCTTGTTGCAGAGTTAAATGATATTGATGGTAGGATATACTTGGATGCACTTGAGGAGTACAATAGGACATAGAAACACTGCAATATAAAAGGAGCTTCTACTTGTAGATCACGCAGTGTGGTATTTGTTATTCATTGCAGGACATGGCCATGACTGGGTACATTGGTGAGTTAAAAAAAACTCTTTAGCAAAAGATGAACTAGTATAGACAGATTACATGAATAAAATGATGGAGAAACAAATGGGACAACATTTTTCTCAGTCTGACCACTTCATTACTGAGGCCTCAGGGGTTAGGAAAAACTGGGAATTACAGGCCTGTTAGCTTAGGAATAGTGGAAGATAAAGTTATGGAGAAAATTCTAAGGGGAACCTAGTAGCCTCTTTAGAGGAAAGAAATCTCCAGGACAGCAATCAATGTGAATCCTAGCCAGAAGGAACTGTCAGTGAAACCTGATCCTGTTTTGAACTTGACAGGGGACTTTCAGTAGATGCATTCTACCTGGACTTTGCTAGGGCCTCTGACTCTGTCTTACACAGGAGGCTGATAGAATAACTAGGGAGAAGGGGACAGAAATAAAACTGAGGGAGTGGACATCTGAATGGTTTGGACACAGAGAGTTGTGATGAGAGAGACAATGTCATGAATTAAGAAAGTGAATAGTGGAGCCCACAGGTGGTCTTTCCTGGGTTCAGTATGTCAGTGATTTTTTTTTTCAGACATATCTGAAGGAAGACAAACAGGATTAACCTATTTGCTGATAACACAAAGGCAGGACTTTCTACAAGTGTTTGCATGCTAGTAGCTCGTGACACACTTGTAGACTGTCACCTGAAATAATTGGCAAGTGTTCTAACTCCAACAAGCCTGGGCACTTGCCAATTAGAGCAAGTGCTAACGAGCATGCAAAAACCTGTAGTAGATCTACCCTCTCACCACCTGACCCTACTGAACTGCATAGCACTACAAGAACCCTAATTCTAACCCTAAAATTCCCACCTAATCCCTAGCCCTACCCCTAATCATAGCACTCCCCTCCTTAACTCTGAAGTCCCTGAATACTCCCTAAACTTAAACCTCCACTCTCCTTTCATAAACCTAAAGTCCCCAATCACCTCCCCCAACCATAAAGTCCAGTTCCGTTTGTAAACCAAATCTCCCGTCCCACTCTATAAACCTAAAACTCCTTTACTGCTCCCTAAACCTAAAGTCCTCAACCATTCCTTAACCCTAAACCTCCCTTCTATTCCCTAAACCTAAACCTCCCCTCCCTTAATCTAAACTCCTCCTCCTGATCATTGCCTGACCTAACCTGCACTCCCCCTCCCCTCCCATTCCCTCCCTGTGGTTGCTGGACTTACCTTGCTCGAACTAGCTACTGTGTTCAGGTGAGGTGGAGCAGATCCACTATCTCCCCACAGCAGCCGCACCTCACCCAAATATGTAGTTGAGATTACAAATGTGTGCTAGTGGCTGGCAATGCAGGCTAAAGATGCCTGAAACCCTGGCTGTGGAATAGTTGTATTCAAGCACCTGTGACTGGGGGCAACCCAAATTTAGATGCAGCATTGATAGTAAGGGAAGAGTACTTCAAAAGATATGGAAAAGGTGAACAACAGGGCAGAAAAGGGGCAGTTGAGGTGCAATGCAAACAAATTCCCTGTACTAGGCATATAATCTCAGTGTGAAGTATCATCTGAAAGAAGTGACATTTGACAAGAGAGCTGGAATAGGATCTGGAGGTGTTGATCACACCTGCATTGGACCATTATGAACAAAGTAACAGGGCACTGATAGCAGCAAACAGAATGCTGGAGTATATCTTCACGGAAAATAAATTCCAGAAGCACAGAGGTAATATGTCCACATTACAAAACATTGGTCACACTGTGTCTTGAGTATTGTGTGCAGTTCTGAAGGCTCTATAAGGAAAAGGACATTGGGCAGCTAGAAAAAATGAAAAGAAGAAGTATCAGAGGTATCTGTGAAATGGATTGGAACATACATGACAAAATCCATAGGATCCATATGAATGGATTGGAACATACATGACAAAATCCATAGGATCCATATGAATGGATTGGAACATACATGACAAAATCCATAGGATCCATATGAATGGATTGGAACATACATGACAAAATCCGTAGGATCCATATGAATGGATTGGAAAATACATGACAAAATCCATAGGATCCATATGAATGGATTGGAACATACATGACAAAATCCATAGGATCCATATGAGTGGACTGGAAAATACATGACAGAATCCATAGGATCCATATGAATGGATTGGAACATACATGACAAAATCCATAGGATCCATATGAATGGATTGGAACATACATGACAAAATCCATAGGATCCATATGAATGGATTGGAACATACATGACAAAAAGCAAAGAGAGGAAGAACTCTTCTCACCTGAGAGCAGAAGTGACAGGCATACACGATGAGTCTTTTGGCTTTTCCCAGTTAGGGGTTGCCACAGTGGATCACCGGTCTGCTATTAATTGGCAGTAGGTTTTTACGGTGTCAAGTTGCCAGCCCAGTGCCCAATCTTCGCAGAAGGTGCACACACACACACACACACACACAAACACACACACACACACACACACACACACACACACACTCACGCACCTACCTGCATGTCTTTAAAGTTCACTTGACTGCAGGGAGGACATACAGACTACGCACAGAAGGTGCTCCAGCAGAGCATTGAACTGGAGAACCTCTTGCTGTGAGGTGACAGCAGTAACCACTGCACCACCATGGCCAGGGGCGGACAGGCATACATGATGTTGGCAGTGGCACACAAGATCATGTCAGGGAGATGTGTAGGGGTCATTCTGAATATGAAGGACAAGAAGGAAAGGGGGATACAGACAGCAGGCTATACAGGCTAAGTACTCATTGGCTGTCTGATACAGACAGCAGGCTATACAGGCTAAGTACTCATTGGCTGTCTGATACAGACAGCAGGCTATACAGGCTAAGTACTCATTGGCTGTCTGATACAGACAGCAGGCTATACAGGCTAAGTACTCATTGGCTGTCTGATACAGACAGCAGGCTATACAGGCTAAGTACTCATTGGCTGTCTGATACAGACAGCAGGCTATACAGGCTAAGTACTCATTGGCTGTCTGATACAGACAGCAGGCTATACAGGCTAAGTACTCATTGGCTGTCTGATACAGACAGCAGGCTATACAGGCTAAGTACTCACTGGCTGTCTGATACAGACAGCAGGCTATACAGGCTAAGTACTCACTGGCTGTCTGATACAGACAGCAGGCTATACAGGCTAAGTACTCATTGGCTGTCTGATACAGACAGCAGGCTATACAGGCTAAGTACTCATTGGCTGTCTGATACAGACAGCAGGCTATACGGGCTAAGTACTCATTGGCTGTCTGATACAGACAGCAGGCTATACGGGCTAAGGACTCCTTGGCTGTCTGAAAGTTATTTTAATGCAGGAGGTTGTGGATCCGTGAAATGGACAATCAGAATGGTTGATAGAGAGGGAATCTACAAAGGCACTGAAGAAGACATGAAGAATGAAGGGAAACAGAATAATATGACAATTAAAAGGTCAGAGTATGCATGCTTATTGTCTCATGACATTAGATAAATGCAATCTGATGGAATACATTTTAAAGCAAATTTATGTTTCTAGCATTATATTTTTAGCTTAATCTCACTTTCTCTCTCTCTCTCTCTGACAAAGTGAAATTCAGTTTAGAAGTTATCACTTCAGTAATTCTTTCTTATTCTGTTTAATTATAAATTCTGATGACCAACTAGATAAATCAGAATGTTTATAAAGGAATACAAACCGTCTGTATTATATTAATAACAAGAGCTTCTATCATAACTGTATGCCATAATTTATCAGCACTAGAAGAAGGGCTGCAGTAGTCCATCATCTTGATTTTTTTTGTAATTTGTTAGCTGGTATTGGATTATTTAGGTAATTAATATAGGTTTGTGATGCAGCCTATAGCAGTAAGTAGAAATACATTACTCTAGCTGTTACTTTTTCAGTTTTTTTCTCAATGAGACATCAGACATATAGAAAATGTGAATATCATTTTTGGCAGCAGGTGACATATGAAATCAAATGACAGTTATGGGATCACTTGTGAATGATTGATTATTGTTATAGTTTGTTGGGGGGGGGATATCTGTCAAAGAGCAGCATGACATTTGTATTTATGAGATTCCTTCACAGTCTGAGGCATAGTCTCAAAAGGAGCACATTCCACTTGGTCAAAATGTATGTGTTTTTTGCCCACCTGACTTTGGCCTCTTGTATACAGCTAATAAATCCAGCATTTCAGATGTTTTTTTTGTTGTTGCTGCAGTCTAGCACTTTGCCTGTTTTACTCTGAGTGCTATTCCACCTGTAATGCGCAGATGTAGTAATTACAAGTAACAGGTGTGTGCATGCGGGGATGTTGCAAAAATACTTTAACTACATTGCAGAATGTTTTGAAATTTATTGTATTTCTATGTCATTTGCACTTCATTTCTCATACTTTGGGACTTGCAGTTATGGGTTTATACTTCTGATAAGGAGCCTTTGCATTTACTTAGTCTTACAATGATAAATAAATTGTGCAGCATTCCTTGGATTTGATCAGCCAACATGTCTGCAGTACGGGGTGCCACTGCAGTTATTGGGGATGCGAGGTTTCTCTCACTTTGAGTAATCTCTAAGTGCCGAGTCTGTGTTAAATCGTTTCCATTGGGCAATGCAATTATAGTTGCTTTAAGTGTTTTTGTGAATGTGCATGCTTTCAGACAGTCTGAAGTATATTATAATATGTAGTATTTGTTGCAATTAGCCTATCACATATGTCATCTGTCTTCAGTGCCATTGTGGTTACTGTGATGACGTATCAGAGTTGCTACTTTTATTATTACTTTTGAAAAAAAAAAGCTATAATAAATTACTATTGATAGTACTTCTATACTTGTTCAGACATGTGTGTTGCCTCCAGTGAAGAACTTATGCCTTTGTAGGTAATGACTGGAAGCAAGAATGAATTTAAATGCACAGCAGTATATGATCAGTTATTTATTTAACAATATACCTGTGCTCCAAGTTGACCCTGCACAGAGATAACTCAGCCCCACCTACTCAGCTGCTCCCTGTAGCTCTGCTTTGCTTTACTACTGCATATGACTGCAAGGCAAAGAAAGAAGAGGAAAATGATACCTGAACCAGGTAACAGGGAATGTGGAAATGACTAACAGTAATATTATGTGCCCCCAAAATGGTCTTCTACATGAAAATGAACCAGAGCAGCGTATAGCAAGGATTAAAGCCGTGACACCTCGTTAAAACTCTTTCACACATTAAGTCTGTACACTGGAAAAAAAAACAGAAACTGTAACTTCTTAGAAAAGTGGATACGTGTATCTCTCATAATATGGGCTGTTTCCAGTTGTACATTACTAAATATGCCTGTCTTCTGGCCTACAGAAAAAACAAATAGTGCATTTCAGATGATGTAGTACATGTATATTTTACAGCCACATCACTTTTATACATAAAACATGGCTGTCACATTATTTCAAAAAGAAATCATTCCCATGTTTCTCACCAAGTGCCAACAAACACGGATCAGTAATGTTTCTGCAGCAGCAAGACGTTCCCCTCTAGTACTGTAACTGAGAAGGACCCAAATTAAGGTGTCTCCTTATTTGGAAGTTTAATAAAAATGAAAAAAAAATGATCAAGCACAGGAGTCTCACCACCATGAGTATCGAAGAAAAAATAAAAAAAACAGAGAAACTAGTGGGTCTTAAAGCTTCGTTGATGAGCTCAGTCGCAGTAATTTTCAAAAACATGAAACCTTAGAAGTTGGTGTAGAAACTATACACATTGTTTAATTTTAAACCAGCCTATTCATGGCAAACAATACAAATAGGGCTATAAAAGTGCATTTTAGAACAGTTTTACAGCCCTGTTTATATTGTTTGCCATGAATAGGTTGGTTTAAAATTAAACAATACGTACATTTTCCACACCTACTTCTAAGTATAGAAAAGTTGATATGTTTAACATTGTTCAAATATTTCTGATTTTTTTGTTGCTGAGAATGGCTTGTCTGAGACGAATAAAGGCTTGTTGCATTAGAACACTACCTGGGTTTCATGTTTTTGGAAATTATTGCTCAAAAGACAAGGATATTTGACTTGCACTGCATCAGCTAAGGGCCATTTTGCACTTGGAAGATGACAGATGATTATGGGAAAACACTGTAATATCATCCATCAAAACAAGGCACGTAATTGTGTCAGGGTATGGAATGCAATAACATACAACTGAGTAGTAAGACTCTTAAAAACACATTTAAACTTTGAAATATATTTGTGTGCACTGTACAATTGCAATAAATCTTTCAAATATGTTTTTTTCTCGCACATTTTTTATTTTCTGTTTAATTACATTAGACAGCAGTATCACATGATAATTCCACATAATGCCTGAGGACCTCCTAAATGTTAAACAATCTGTTGTGAGTAACACATAATTTTATATTCTCATTGTTTTTATTAAACAAATTATAATATAACAAAATTAAGATCATCTTTTTGCAGCATGTATCTGTGTTTAACTTCATGCAGGGAAGACTGCATAAGATATAAAGCAAAAAAGAATTTGAGCATTCATGTCATATGAGAAAAGACAAATTAACTAGTTCCCTTTTTAGACATCATTTGATACTCTGAAGGGCTTTTTTCCAGTTTATATGTATTAACAATTTGTCTCACTAAGGGTATGATTAATGATGTAATCCTGTCCTAAAAGCTGAGGCTTTATAACACAGACATAATAAAGGTACAAGGGTTTAATAAAATGCTTGTCCTGCTTTGACTTATTTTGTTTTGCATATTAAATAACTATTCACTACATGGCAGGACTGAACGAAAAGATGTACAAAGTACAGTTATTTAAGTTGCACTTACCCATGTCAACAGATGTTCACATTCCTCACTGCCTTTGTAGCCCTTAGGCTGTATATAGGTTGTTTCCAACACACACACACACACACACACACACACACACACACACACACACACACACACACACACACACACACACACTCCTTCACTTTTACTTCTGAATGGCTAATCCGAAAAAAAAAAGGAAATCAGATCAGCAGTCAGAATGAAGCTTTCTTCAGGACTTTCATCCCCATATAATGCAAGAAGAACCTAACAATCCTGAATCAACCAAACCAAAAAGGCAACAATATATAAAGTAGAAACTAAAATAACACCCTACTTTATTTCCCAACTATAGCTATATAAAAGAGTAGGGGAATGTGGCTACTGCAGCAGTGAGGAATTCAAACATTTACTGATGTGGGTAAGTGCAACTTATATAACTGCACTATGTTCATCATTCTTATTACTGCAGTAGCCCTTAGGCTACATGGGTTGATTTCCTAAACCTATCCATCCTGGGAAAAGGAAGGCTATGGTCCCAGGACCACCTGGAGAATTGTTCTAGCAAGTTCAATCGGGAACTAAAAAAGGAATCTAACTTGTAATTTTTTTGTAAAGGTATGCTCAGAGGACTGTGTAGCTGCCTCCAGAATGCGTATACCATATATCTCTTCATGGTATGTCATCAAAGAAGACAAGGTTCTAGTGGAAAGATTGAACAAAATAATAATTTCTTACATGGATCTAGCTGTCACCCTCCACACTTGTTAGAATCTCTCCCTTATGGAGAAATGTGGTGTGTGTATAGGTTATGTAATGATATAACAGGTTTTGAAGTGGAAATTAAAGTGGTAGAGATGTTTCTAGAAAGGAGGTACCATCAGGGGGTAATTAGACAAGGACTAGAGAAATTAAAAACAAGTACATATGAAAACGATGGTGGGAGAGGGTGTGATAACAACAGAAGGAGAAGATTAGAACAGAGGGAAATGTATATAGTAGTCACCTATAGTGTGTTTAACCATCAAGTAGTAGACATTATGGAAAATGTATATAGTAGTCACCTATAGTGTGTTTAGCCATCAAGTAGTAGACATTATGGAACATTTATATAGCAGTTACCTATAGTGTGTTTAGCCATCAAGTAGTAGACATTATGGAAAATGTATATAGTAGTCACCTATAGTGTGTTTAGCCATCAAGTAGTAGACATTATGGAAAATGTATATAGTAGTCACATATAGTGTGTTTAGCCATCAAGTAGTAGACATTATGGAAAATGTATATAGTAGTCACCTATAGTGTGTTTGGTTATTAAACAGTTCTGGGATATTTTGTTTAAGTTCAAAGAATTTAAAAATAAGTTATGTGGAATTCCCACTTTTTCATATAAAAGAGGTAAAAATATCCAGGATACAGTTGTTCATAGCAGATTTGTCAAGCCTAATGAAAGTTTGTATAATGAAATACAGTTAAAAGGTACACATATTTGTGGAAACTGTTCTGTGTTGCTTTGCATTTATTAATCGCATTCCTTTTTATCCCAAAGGACAATACTGCTGTAATACAGAAGGTGTTGGTTATGCTTTAAGTTGTTCCTGCAATCTCTTTAATAAAGGTGAAAGTAAAAGAGCATTTAAGATTAGATTGCAGGAATATATAAGAGACATAAAAAAACAAGAAAGAGAGCAGTTCATTGGCAATGCATTTTCAAATTTATCATGACAGTAACCCAGTTTAATCATGAAAAGGGGGGTTGTTCTTAAAGAGACCCTATTCATGTGGAAAATCAGATAGGGTTCACCTTCCATAAGAGCTTGCAAATCTGATACTGTTCTTGCAGTTGTCACAACAATAATGGATACAGTTATGCATGTCAAGAACCTTACATTAGCTTGATGCAGAGGTTCAAAGGGTGACATAGTCAATTTTTCCAGCACACAGTTGAGATTCCAAGGAGGAGTAACCTTTTTATGAGAAGGTTTCAAGTTTAAAACTCCTTTCAGAAACTGTTTTATCACAAACAGAGAAGAAAGTGGAGGATCCATAGGCATACATGCTGAAATAACCACAAGATGAACCTTTATAGAGGAATAATTGAGGCCACAGGAAAGTAACTCACAAAAATATTTGGGTACCAGTGCTACAAAATCCCTGATGGAACCCTGGATCTCCTTACATTCACTGCTGCAGTATTCGCAACATTTGGGATTCTCTGCCATGGAAGTCCGTCATCCAGCCAGTATATCAAAGACTTCCCATTGCATTTAAAGGTATGCCTGAATGTTACTCAAACGTTCATTGAATACCATAGGGTATAAAAAAGAAATTCAGGCTTACCATAAACAGAACGTCTTTACTGCCAGTCCTAATGAATAGTTTTCACTGTCAGTCTATTTACCTACATCCTTTTTGTCAGCTGAATGCATTTTCTTTCTCCGGTGATTACCTACACATGTTTGCTATGCAGATAAGTGCCTCATTTTGTTTTTGTGCTCTTTGGGATTAATGTTATTCAGGAAGGGTAAATGCCAGTGCGGGGACAGATTCCCCATACAGACCACCATGATAAGTGTCTTTTTTGTCTAGAAGCATCTCATGACCATGCATCTTGTTCTATTTGCCAGGCATTCATGCCAAAAACCCTTGACAGCAGACTTTCTTTCCTTTCCTTGTATCTTGCGAACCAGCATCTTAAGCTTCTTGCTGAAGGTACAATGGATGGAATCTCCTGCCCCAAGGGTCAGCCATTTAGGAAGAAGAAGGTGAAAAAGGCATAACCAGAATCTTTTGCTGTCCAGTCTCTGCCAGGTATTTCTCCTGAGGTTGTTACGAACCCGAAGGCTCGCCAGGTTGTGTTGTCAGATTCCTCTACCATGACTGTGTTGGAGGTCGGTGAGGTTCTGACTGACAACACATCCAATGATGATTTTCAGGCATCCATCTCTGACAGTCAGGGGGAACCACAGTTGAATTTTTCCAAGGGGCTTAGGAGAGTTCCTCAGATTTTAGTTGGGGAGGAAACTTCTACTACAGTTCTCAACTGCCGTCCTGAGTCTTCTCACTTTTTTGGAAGGGACATTTTCTTAAAAAAGAAACAAAAACTTAAACATGTTTTTTTCTGCTGCTAGAGATCCTGAAAGTGAATGGTAGGCTTTCGCTCAGGGGCTATTTTCTGCTTTAATGTCTTTAAAGCCTCCTCATGGGGTTTCAATTCCTACTCCTCCTTGGTCCTCTATTCCCCTTAAAAGGCCTAGAAAATAGGGTTCTTCTGAGACTGAGTCAGATTCTGATGATGAATCCCTGACTTATTCTCCTCAAATTCTTTCTCCTTTGGACTATGGGTCAGAGGAGGAGGAATGTATTAGTCCTAATGCTCCTTTTGAGGAAATTTCCTTTGGGGACACACTCTCTAGGATGATGGATTTTTTAAGTTGGATTTTACTCAGGTCCCTGATATCCATAGGAGGTACTATGAGTTGCTACATTTGGAGTTTCCTAAACCTGCAGCTATTCCTCTTGTTTTGGCTGCTTTACTGGATGTTTTTTCCAATGCCTCTCATGCTCCAGATTCTGTGGCCTCTACTTCTCCCTCAGGCTTATACAGTGTCTCTGGATTTCAAGGATGCTTATCTTACCAACATAGAATTTTCTAGTAGCAGGCTTTCTTGCAACCTTTAGTAACTGCTTCATCATCCAGGCAGTCAGTTGAAGTTGACTGATATCAGTGTGCATCAAACTCCTCCTGTCTTGTGTGAGTACATCAGTCTATGAGGAAGATTGTGGTAATCGAGCACCAGCCTGTTGCCAGTAAGAGAAGCAGCTGAAATGGCACCTGGATCTGATCTAAGGTGAGACAAGAACCTTAAACAGATTATCTGCCTTTTTTAGGACTGAAGGATGGGTATTAGGAAGAGTACAGGCAGCATTCATCACATACTCCAGGGCTGGTAGTATACGAGGAATGGATGAGGGATGAAGTATATCCATCTGTAAAAGTTTATTTATTACCATACAAAATACCTCATTCATCTTGGCAATGGTCTGATTAAAAGAAAATTCTTCCACAGGAGGATAAGAATTAAAGTTTTCCACTCAACCAGAGAGTTGGTCTTGGGAATATGTAGGAGATGAAGTCCTATCTTTGTCAAAATCAGAATCATCAGACCCTGTTTCCTCCAGAATACCTTTACAGGGAAGGTCCATCTGTAAAGCTTCTGCAAACCAAGATTTACTGCCTTTAATGGCTGTCTAGCCAAGATAAAGAACTCATCTTAATCAGAAGGACAATGTTTAACTGATTTTTTTCTTAACAGGAGTTCCAGCAGAAGGGAACTGACTTGAAAGAGAGATGTCTACCCAGTGTAATGGTCAACTGCCCTGTTTACCTCAATAAGAATCTCCTGGAGTGTCTCCTAGACCTAAAGAAGATGCTTCTTCCATGCCTGTATCAGACATTGGAACAGCTAAAGATGATGTGGCTAACAGCCAGTTCATGCTGACCCAAAGGACTTCAACAGAGGAAGCTGGAGAAGTAAGTTAGTGGTCTGAAGAACAAATGATGGCCACTGCAGGTTTATCCACTATTGGTTGAGGCATAGACTGAGTCTACAACAATGAAAAGGACATTTTGGTAAGGTGATCCTTTTCTTTCTATGTACTGTGGGAGTGCTGCCAGTTGGATCAGAGGAAGTATCTGTGCTGAAACCAGGGAAGCTCATTCCAAAGTGGTAAGAGTGGCTGGAACTACTCAGTTGGAAGGTAAGTTATCATAAAATGTTCACAAGCAACACACACACACACACACACGCACGCACGCATGCACACACACACCTTGACTGAATAAAAATGTCAGGTTGTTGTCACAAAATGAGCACAAGCACTACACCGACACAAAAGTTCCCACCCACTCCTCCATAAACTTTTCTGTCCCACAAAATTCAAAGTTTACACAAGCAGTATAAAATTTTACAGCAAAGTAGCCTTAAACACTTTAATTAACATTAAAATTTAAAATGTTGGCCCCTGACAGGAAACATCTGATGTTGTGAAAAAATCCTGTGTTTCTTAAAGGAGGAAATACTGCTTTTAATCAAAAAGAAGATAAAACGTTATTTTTCTTAAAATTGGCAATAATTTCTGAGTGGAGGGGGTCCCCATTGGGAATTTATCTGTCAAAAATGAATCTCTTAGGTGACTGTTGCTTTTGTGAAGCCTGAGAGATTCTCCTTCTTGAGATGGCAAAAAAGTACTGAAGAAAGCTTTACTCTGCTGATTTCCTTCCTTGGGATTAGCCAAAACAACAGTCAGAGTGAAGACGTTGGGGGAGCTGGAGCTTTTTGAAGCTGTCTGGTTGCTGTTTCTTTGGCAGGAAAAAATATCACCTAAGGGGTACTGCAGCAGTGAGAATAATGAACATCTTTATTAATGCACAAAATTACTACGCTACTATGGCTGCAGTCAAGATGGCTGAGCAGGATTTGGTCAAGTCTCAGTCCATCAGGCAGTTTACTGAGTCCAGATCCGTCACCCACAGGGGAAGTAGTGTTACTGACCTGGGTCCTTACAGAATCTGTGGTACAGCAGCAATTATTCTGACCTAACAATATGCGAAGCAATTGATATGCATCAAGTTGTGTAATGACAGAATCACCATTTTTTATGATTTATTTTTGATTTTACTGAACGATGATTACATTTTATAATCTGTATTAAAGGATGCATTATTATAAAGCGTTTTGATATATCCGGTAAGCCAACTGATTTAGTATCTCATAGCTGCATTTTCTTTATTTAATTTTATAACCCAAAATCCACGAAGATGAACTCAATCCACACAAAACCAATTCCACAGCAGGTAGAATCCAATACCAGTTTAATCACAGTGGTTAAGCGCTTTCTTCCCTGAACTGGGACTTCTTCAGAACAATTTACAAACTAAAACACAGTCCTTATAAAAGATAACCCCACCCTTTACTCAATAATTAAGTAATTAAGTAATGAACATCATTAATACACTCAATTAAAATTCAAGCAAGTAAGCTTATTAAAATCACAAACATCAATAAGACATTCATTTCCATTGTCAAGAAAAACTTTACATAATTTTTGACAGTAAAAAACAACAACAAAAATATATATATAATTCACAAAATCTGTTTTATGCCCTACCAACAACACTTATCAGCCTAAGATATGTTTCAGTTTCAATAAACACAAAATGTTAATATTCTCATTAATACCAAGGAGCTGGGTGGCATTTAATCTTAGTTGACACCTAAGTTCAGATATATCTAAGTGCACATCTAACACTCAGTTCCCTTGGGCATCTTTAACTGCTGAAGAACTAAAAATGTAAAATTATGTTGGTCATGCTCTTGCAAGTGTCTGCTTAGTGCATTAGTCATTTTACGATTCCTAATATCCAAAAGGTATTCCTTAACCCTGTCTTTAAATCGCCTGCAGATCTTCCCCACATAAAATGCGGGGTACATTTGGCACTTAGCCAAATAGACCGCATTTTTGCTGTTACAATTGTAATGTTCTGTTATGTATATGCCCTTACCATTTAGCATAAAGCAGTCTTTTGTTTCCAGCAAGTTCCTACAGCAGACTCCCATACCACATTTAAAATTCCCTCTGGTTCTAGAACAAGCTGCCCCATCTCTATTTTCTTTGGATTCCAATATATTCGTAAATGACCTATCTCTCCTATAAACTATTAATCCAACTTTATTAATAATATTATTAATAATATTATTGTCATATGCCAAAATCACCTAATTTCGTCTAATAATCTGGGCTATTGCATCTCCATCAAGATTAAAGGTTGTAATAAAGCTAAGGGTTCTGCTAGGCTGATTAACCACATCAGCCTCGGGACTTTTAGTCCTCACTCCATTTCCATCCAACCTTCTCAAGATGGGCTTATAAATACCGTCAGCCCTTTTTCCAATTACTTCCTTAGCAATCTTATGTATCATTTGCAGTGGATATCCCCTTTTCAAAAACATTTGGGTAATAAAATCCACCTCAGCCATAAATTGGATATCTTCACTTACCATGCGGGCAGCCCTCACCATCTTTCCCTTTACAATGGACTTCTTTTCATGATATATATATATATATATATATATATATATATATATATATATATATATATATATATATATATAGTATGTATGTGTATGTGTGTGTGTGTGTGTGTGTGTGTACATATATATATTATATATATATATATATATACATATATATATATATATATATATATATATATATATATATATATATATATATATAATACATATGTACAAAAACATATCAATACATATGTGTGTGTGTGTGTTTGTGTATAATGGAGAACTAGATTATATCCCTTTGCATGTACTTCATGTCCTTTAAAGAAAAACAAATCAAAATGGAAATTTTGTGTAACTGTATATGTGTATCTACTACATACACACACACACACGTGTGTGTGTGTGTGTGTGTGTGTGTGTGTGTGTGTGTGCACACATTTAAACACAGTTAAGTACTTCTGATTTCCTTTACTTAATGTTTTTAATGCAAGAACACATAGTAAACATGCACTGAAGTAAATTCAGCTGTATATTATGATCGCCATCAATGGACAAATTTCCTTCATGGATTACAAAATGCTGATGCATTCTAACAATGTAAGGACTGACTTATAATCAGTGAGAATCCTTTACCCTGGATCTGCATGTACAAGATATGCATCACTCTCTGGGAGGATATCACAAAAAAAAGCATAAAGACCTTTTTATGAACATTATCAGTGTACCTAGTTGATAGGGTTGCCACTTGTGTCTCTTTCTGCAGTTCTATCCTGGGGTGTGAGTGAAAAGGGTAAAAGTGTTGATACTTTACAAGAAAAAATATTTTCTGACTTTTCTCTAAATGTCACAGAAACCTTTGATAGTACATTTACGTTATCTTGACATATAAGCTATTATAAATAACCAACATTTAAAGATTAGTGTGCCAATACTGTGTTGTTGGTTATGTGAATGTGTCAGAAGAGGTGACAACTGCCTTTAAACCCCTGACTGATTTAATTGCTTTGCTTTACTATGAAAGGGGGGTGTTAATAAAAGCAGTGGAAAACAGTTCCACAGCTTTCTATCTTTTTTTTGTATATATCAGCTGCTGTGCTCCTGACATTAGCAGGATTAATTGCCCATCTAAGACTGACAGCAGTACCTGATGGTAAACTACAGATTTAACTGTATCTATGATATGTCATGCAGGTGGAGACAAATGCCTCTGCGAAGTATGCGAGAAGTTAGGCTTAAAAAAGTAGGTGGGCTTTCCCTTTCTTTGATTCCAAGGCAGGGAAATTAAAGTTTTAAAAAGTACTAGCAGGTTTCTGGTACCTACACAATACCAGGACCATGCTGTAGAGAGAAAAGAACCCAAAGGATTGAGTTAAACTGTAAGAGAGGGTGGAGTTTTCTGTTAAGAGAGATGAGCCTTGAATGTTCCTAGGTACTCAGGACCAGGAGAGTAGTCACTTGTAACATTATATAAGAGTCAAAGGGAGAGATTATATTCCTTATAATCTACTGCCAGATTTAAACAGGCTAGCCAGAAAATGTTTCCATGTGTTGACTCTCCAATTAATGATGTTTTGTTACAGCAGTTTCCAGCCATGGTAGCTGCTAAATCCGTCTTCCGCCCTGGGCAATCCTTAAATGCAATTAATGTCCCTGCATCAAGGATAATCCCATTCTTACAGGAAGTACAGCAGCCACTCAGCTGGTCAATTGTTTCCAATGTCTAACCATCTGGTGCATTGAGTTGTGAGCCAAACATGCAATGCTAGCTGTAGAAATGAACAGGCTGCCTCTGCCTCAGTGGACTGACTCCAAGACTGTTGCCATCATAAAGTTACTTCAGTCCTTTTTCTCCATTGTCCCCCTCCATCCCTTGACTTCAGGTCCAAATGACTCAACCCCTATAAAACGGCATTAATGGAGATTAACTTGGTGTCTACAGTTGGTTAAGTGGAGCCACACATGCCATTGCATTACTACATCAGATCCACTAGCTCTAACCAAACCTTCAGTGATATTTTATGATATCCTCATCATAAAGTTTGTAGTAATGGAATCCATTTCCTGAGTAGGACAATAACTTTTCACTGATAGGTCCATAAGGCAGCCATATAATGATCTGGAGAGTCTCATCAGACACAAACCTTTACATCACCACCATGTGAGCCAAATATGTTGGCTCTCTCAAAGAAAAGAGGATACACAGGCATAATTATAAATATTTGACTGCCCTGATCTCTTATCCTGTATTTGGATCTCTGATCGTTGATGTAGAGAAATCTTCTTTAGAGCAACTGCAGCTACTAAGGTATCTGTCTCTGACAGTGTACTGGAGGTTTTATGTCGGGGTTCTCCTACACCATATTGGTTAACACCTTCAATACAGTAGCCAATGATGGGTCCACCCAAGAAGACTTATGTGAGAAGGAAATGGGGTCATTTAGACAGACCCTCTCTTTCACACCATTTCCAGGACCTCCTAAACTTATTATCATCAGGAGGAGAAAAGGGCAAATTAGTGTCCTTTTCATCACGTTAATCTATGTGTATTCATAATCTACATCCAATAAACAAAAGTTTATTGCCCTGACTCCTTGGTTTCTGTCTTACAGGGGGAACAAAACACAATAATACACATATTTCCATAGAGGCCAGGGGAAGTAAACTTTCATCTAATGGATGATGTTATGATTTATTGTTTTAAATTTCACCTGTAGTTATTTTAAATCTGTGTGTTCCTCTTACACAGGGTCTTCCTGGAAGTTATGAAGATGAAGAGACCTGCCTTTTCTAGCCTGAAAGGGCAAGAGGGACCTGCAATGGGAGTATCAGTTTGTCAAGTATAGTCTGCAGGGCCAGGCTGTGGCTCCACAGGAGTCCTGTCTAGAGTAGAAAAAAATTGTTGACATTGAATCAGAGAACAGTATGGAATGGTGTCAAATCTACAAAGTAGGAGGCTGGGAATTTTGTGCACTGTTAACAGCTCCATTGGCTTCATGATGACCTGGGCTGAATACTTCCAGGTCAAAGCTCTGAGTCTGAGTACCAAACCTAAAACCATCTGTGAGATGAAGGGAGTTGGGAGAACACACTCATTCTTTCATTAACAAAATACAGGAAGAACCACCACTGTAAGCTTACTAAGATAACAACAAATTTCAGGAAGATTATTATAGAAAAAGAACAGAATTAGTAAAGAAAAATGTTCATTACAGATTCTTCTATCTCTTTTATACATGCTATTATTGTTATTTTTAACAGGAGGCAGATAACAGTAAAGAACTATGAACCAAACAAAAAATAGGCTAAAAAACAGCTTTGTGAGAAATAATGTAAGTGTTAAAATGGAACTAGACCTACCTGTCTAAAAGCAATTTCTGACAAAAAAATATTACATAATATTTATAAAATTTGCTGGACTGGAAGACAATGGTATAATAAAACAGCATTTAGTGGGGGAAAAAAAGAAAATAACTATTAAAAAGTCTTTGGGAATACAATTTTACACAGAGAGGCCTGTGACACTCTTAAGATCATCTAAGCACTTTACACAGCAACAAAGATCTGGAAAAAGAGAACACAGACCACTGCTGTTGATTATGTGACTTGCTATTCTGCCATAAAATATCACGGTTAGATGACTGGACATTTATGTTGTGGGCATTTTATTATTGGTTTTTCACAAATGCATTGCTTTAGTTTTTGGTTAGAGGAGTCAGACATGATGAAAAAGATGAGCTTTGTTTCTGTTTCACAGCTTTTCCTTCTTCAATGAGTTTGTACAGCCTTGGGGATAATATATACAAAGACGGGGGTTGCAAGGATTACACTCCCACGTCAGTGGTGCAAGGGACCTTGCTATATAGTGATAGGGTAATTTGTTCTGGAGTGATGATAAGAGTGTTATTAAACATATCATTAGGTGTTTTAATTATGAACATTTGCATTTTGATTGAGTAAGATGTGATTAATCACAGTAAATCTGGCACTGCAGTGCAGCGCATTGTGGGGAAAGTGCCAAGCAGTCTAAGAAAATTTAGACTGCTGAGCAACCCTAGTGGGTGTGGCCAAAGTTGCTGTGATTTACCGAGAATGGGCCAACTCTAATCAGATCAAATGTTATTATTGAGCAAGTAATTGTGTTTAGCAGTACACAGGGTCTCTAACAGGCAACAGTTACCAGTACAACAAACACAATCTGAGCACATAGGAATCCTTCTGGATGCTGGAAGTGGGCACTGGTTTAATCCTGTATAACAGTAATGACTTTGTAATTTACAGAACAGGAGTATTTAAGGTAGCAGGGTTTACTGAAATAATTTTGCCTGTTTGACTTGTATTTACTGAATAATTCTAAGTTTGGGATAATAAGCAAACATGGTTATTTTACTGTCATTTATTATGTTGTACTATTCATATATGTGACCACTAGATGGCAGAATAGCATGAGAAGATTTATAATATGAACACTCCATGTAACTTAATTATCAGTGTTGCCCTTTAAAAGTTAAAAAAACTTATTAAGTGTTTGTTACGCTGTTTAGGAGTTATCACTGTAAATCAACGTAGCACATTTAGTATCCCAATACAGTTATTACCTCCATGTCTTACATAATTAGAAGGGAAGGTATTGCAACTTTTTTGAAAATTTTTACTGAATGCAGATGTGTTTATTGAATTAATATTTTAAGTTATAAAAGGTGAAACAGTACTTTAACGGGTGCCTCTCTGCTCTGCTTATTGATTTTATTTTTCCTTTAAAATAAAGGTGACTTCCTTTTTTGGGGGGGGGGGGGTTAATTGATAAAGTCCATGTACTGACTGATAAGTGTTATCTTGTTTGCACAGTGTGATTGTTCCCAATAGTTACCATGTCCTGCCTTGCTTTATCATTTACTTGTTGCTTCCTAATGTAAACCATCATTTGGGGAACCACAAAGTATATGCACTGCAAATTCTTCCAATAGTGGAACATCTACTGTATTTAGATAAAGACGTAGCTCTAGTTTCAGATTAGTAGCACGATAGGGAAGTTATATATGATGCTACTGATAGTTTACCGTTAATGTTACTGCAATTTGAAAATCAGTGCAAATTCTAGGCTATCATTATTTTATTGTGCACTAAATTGGTTCGATACTTTTCAGCTTTCCAGCTTTCAAAGCATGGCAGGAACCTACAAAACTCACAGCACTATATATTTAGCTATACATAAAATTGTGCCCTAGTGATAACAGTGTACAAACCTTTTATGTGTTAATATACAGCAAAAATAAAGTTAATTTTATGTGTTCACCACAAATGTATGAAATGTAACTCTACTGTGCTCTGAAATGAAGTACTGTGAAAAACTGTGATAATTCTGGAAGAGAATTAAACTGCTTACTGTAGACCATGATTGAGGATTTGATTCCTTCCACCTCCGTTTGTCTGCTGTGCATGTCTGAGCAAGTTACTTAATCAGACAATGTTACGGAGTTTCTTCATAAAAAAGACACGTGTCCAGTGGGCTCAGTGAATGAATAACAAAATGTACATTGCAAGAATAATATTACATCCATGGGTTGGGGAAGGGAAGAGAAGAGATAGTATTAGAAAATGTTGACAGAGACTGACTCCTGTCAAGTAGATCATGCTGATAAAGAAAAAACAGCTCTGTCTGTATTAAGGAATTCGTAGTGTCTGGAGCATAGTGATTATGCTCAGATATCTGGAAAATGACAAATCAGTCAACTGCTTCTATAGCACGAGGCCCCATCTTAACAAATGTTAAGCACGACCTTCTTCACTTGTTAAAATCAGGTATTGCCCTAGACAGTTAAATCTGCCAATATTGACCAGCAAACAACAGCAGAATTGTTTTTGCCTGCTGTCATGCCAGTAATTTGTCCCTGACTTTCTATAACACTAGAGCATATTATTGCTTTTCTGACAGAGCTCACTGTGTCTTTTATGGCTTTGAAACCCTTCAAAACACTTAGTACTTTTTTCCAGTAATTACTAGTACATGGAGCAGATAAATCTCCACGCACTACAAATAATCATGATCAGGTTTCAGATCCTAACATTTTATTATGTGTTTTCAACATGGACGCCAAGATTCACCTCTCGAGCTACTCTCGGGATGAATTTCTTGGCGTCCATGCCTCAAACACATACTAAGTAGGTTATGATCATCGATCCACTCATATTCGTCTATCTTATGTGTATTTCCTTATATATTAGTCTTTAAAAGTAACTGCTAAGTTGATTAATTTGATTGTTGTAGTTTTTTTTGTTGTGTCTATACACCTCCAATATAAATGGCAACTAAATCTCAAAGATTTCAAAGCCCATTTAAATCAGCACATAATTGCTGTCTCCATTAAGAAATTTGTTATAATATTTTATCTTTTCCTGCCCATTGCAAACTGTTTATAAACGGTAAAATAATAGCAGCAAAGTTTAAGACAAGTTTAAACAAAAATTAAGTATGTGAATTAAATCAGTAGTAGTAACATACCGCTCAAGTGTACCTCATTACAAGGAATGTACCTCATTTGGGGTCTTAAAAAGTTCACGTTCCTCGAAGTTCCTCAAAATTCCACATTGAAAGACTCTGTCGTACATTCAGTGTTAGGAATTATTTAAGTGAAATCCATTGTAAATAGAAATGTATCATATTAATTCATTAAAAGATCTTCTTTATAAGTAAAATCAACATATTTTAACCATCCTATGATCTTACTAGTTGAAGTTGGTAGTAAGCCATTAGTATGTTTTCCACATTTTGCCCATTTGTTCCACATTATGAGGACTAGTGTTCCTCATTTTGGAGATGGAAAGTTGAGAGCTATAAGTAGTAATACTAGCACCGGATGCACAAGAGTTTGCAATATCTTAACATGACAGCCACATACTTCATCTAATAAACAATGACTGATTATCTATAACTGGAAAATAAACATGATCTTTCAAAAGTATTATAATGACTAATTCAAAGAAGTAAATAACAGCGTGGCTGAAAAAAAATTCTGGGCAAGATATTTCCATGGGGACACTTTTTGTACTTTAATAATAACATGTGGTTCAGATTGCTTGTTAATGTTAATGATGCAATCTAGGAAATCAATACCTGATTGGTTGAGATCTGCACTTCTGCTGAGCCAATGAATGAGCAGAATTCAGAGAAGTGAGTCGTTGGGGAGCAATGGAACAGTTTCTGAAATTTACATTAAAATCCAAGTGTTCTGCCAAAAGTGGAACACTTGAGACATATGAACAGTGGCCTTACATTCTCTAGTAAAAGGTTGTATAGCATTCCTTGTGCTAAGTGACTGCTTAGGACTGGATTGGTAAATTAGTTTTTACTATATAGCATCATCAACAGGAACTCTGATTTCCATTTTTTGGAAAATGTCAGAAAATCATTAATTTGGACTGCTGTTACTGGAAAAAAACACTCAATTTTCATGTAATTTGTCATTTTAGGCCAGCATACTAACATACCAAAAGAGGAAAATACACACACACACACACACACACACACACACACACACTGATATTATGAAACCATGGCAAGGAACAAAATTGCACTTACATTTCATCTCATGAAAATCTAATTTGATTTTTTTTTTTAACTGCAAATCAGTGTCTCTGGTCATCAGGGGATCTAAGAGTTAGAAATAATATTGATCAACATGGAAAGACCACAAATTGTTTTCTTTGCGTTCTCACATGGGCCTTCTTCACCACAGAAAGTGTATTAGGTATATGAGTCCTGCCACCTTGAACTATCATAGTATCATAAATTGCCTTACGTTTAGTATTCAGGACCAGCTGACAACTAATTCATATAGAAATGAACAAACAACAAAATATACAATTTTGAAATTATTTCAGCAAAATTAAATAAGCAACCCTTTCTGATGAAAAGTTATAAAACTACTAAAAGAAATGAAGAGGTCTCTATTTTCTGTAGTCAGTTTACATAGCAAGAGGGTAGAATTTATTACTTAAAGACTTAACTGTCCATGATATTACAATTCTAACTAAATTAATGAACCATTTCATCCATACTTCGGACTGTGTGTGCAGAGCTCTGACCAATTAATGACACCAAGTTACTAAATCCAGTAATCCAAAACAAATAAATGTACTTTTATTAATGCTACCTATTTAAAAATTATGTTAGAATAAGTTGCAAACTTCTGTAATAGACTTTCTCATGTTTTTGTATACCAGCAACTGTTTCTTTTATTATTATCCTAACATGTTATATCCTCTAGCTGTTCTCTTCTCACTCATGGATGTATGTAAATATTTAGTCCAATATAAATATATCAAGAAAGATTCATATATCTAAATACTATTATTTATTTGTAAATTTAAAATGGCATTTAATACTTTCATAACAATTTACTTGCAACCTTTAGTTATGGTATATATTGATGTTTAATAATCGAACATGTGAAATTTTATTACTGCCCGGACCTCTGCTGAAAAGGGCTGCTATAGCTGACTCAGATTATCCCAATTACGAATATGAAGGAGGTAGTCAGCGTCCCTGCTAGATGGTTTCCTCACCAAAAGCTCCGAAACAGCAATAAGTAAAAAAGTGAGATACCAGCCACGAAGGATAAATGCAGAGATATTCAATGTTGAAGCACTTGTAGCTAGTCAGGAAAAATCCGACAACTTACGAGGTACCAAAAGCTTTATTTAAGAGAACAAAAAATGAGCGCTTTCGCGTGGTCCATCCACGCTTCATCAGATAATAATTGCTAATCAGCTGTTGTGTATTTATACATCCGCTAAGTGCGGGAAACTGATTGATTGAAATAAAATAATTCTTTTAAAATCTTTCATTAAAAATATATGTTATGCATACATTATTTATTGCAAGGATACAAAATTCATTCCTATTAGATATATATGAATGAAAATAAAAATAGTGAAGATAAATATAAAACAAAAGTTCATGTTCCTTAGAAATATAAACATTCACTATACTTGGATTTCTTATACATCTAGTTCACAAAGCCAGTGGAATAAGATGTATCTGGATATGTTTCTAGTTGGGACATCGTAAAAATATATTCAAGTGGATTGTTAGCTCAAATGAATAATCTTCATAGATTATGTAAAAGACTTGAATTAGACAGTTAGCACTAGTATTTTCTTAACGCTGTCAAATTCATCGATTATAAATAAAAAATCATGTTAAAGCAGCTATATTCTCTAATTTAAATATTATTACTTAGTAGAAATATAATTATTAAAATTATATATAACAATAAATAAATATGAAATTTAATAATAACTTATATTCAATACATACTCTTTATAGATGCAGATGTGCCTACACAAATCAAACATTTGTATAATGTAAGATAATTGTGTATATAATGTACAATGTGATGTGAGCTGTATGCATAAAATATAAATATACATATGTAATATATAATGTCAAATGCGCGTGTATTTGGCATTCAATATACACATGGTTAAATTAAATGAATATAAATACAAGTAAAACAATTATTTTCTAGATATCAATACAGGCTTAATAGACAAATAGTTGTTTATGCCTGGGGGTATATGTGCGCCTAATTTTAATATCCAATTTAACTCTGCAAGGGCCAAGTCATTCTCTAAGTCTCCACCTCTAATATTTTGTGGTACCACTTGCAAAACTCTGAAATGAAATGAGTGGGTGGAATATTCAATGATGTGTTTGGCTAGTGTGTTGGTTTCCACAGCCTTGCGAATGTCATATAGATGATTATATATTCGCTCTTGTAACCTCCTCTTAGTTAACCCTACATAGAATGCCTGGCATACTGTGCATGTGGCAAGATAGATTAAATTACGCGTATTACAGCTAGCATAAAACTTGGGAATGAAAACATAATCAGTATTTGGATGTTTAAAAGATTGTACTTCTGTTATATATTTACATCTATTACATTTATGGCATGGAAACGTACCTTTATTCAGATGGGTACTCCCGTGGACAATACCTATGCTAACCTTGTGCTTCATCAGTGGGAGAAAAAGTATATGAGTATTGATGCAAATGTTTTAAATAAGAAGATTGAATTTTACTCAAGATTTGTAGATGATTGTTTTTTTATATGGCATGGAAACATGAATGAACTGTTAGAATATGTGGCCTATCTAAACAATACTACAACATTTCTTGTTTTTAAGATGAATTGTTCTATTGATAGCATATTATTTTTAGATGTGTTATTGAAAAGGAAGGAAAATATCATTCACACTAGTGTGCATAAGAAAGAAGTACAGGCTAATAGATACCTGCACTGGCAAAGTATGCACCCCCCACGTCTTTAGAGGAGTAATAAAGGCCCAGATATATAGAATAAGTAACACGAATATTGATGAGACTATGTTTGAACATCAGTTGAATAACATGATTGAAGAGTTTGTCAGTAGTGGGTATAACTATAAAGATATCATGGAAGTGGTTGAAAGGGTAAAGATGGCCAGAAGTGAGGATGCAAGTCCAATTTGTAGCCAAGGAAAACAGACAGTAGAAAGAGTTTTAGAAAACGATAAGATTAGATATGTTACTACGTATAATTTAAGAACGAAAGAACTACAGAAAATAATAGAAAAAATTGGGTAATTCCCTTGGCTTTGCCTGAACTACATAATATATTAGATTTTAAACCATTTTTTATATAAGAATGTAAAAAGTTTGAAGAGAAAACTCTGTTATAAGGATTTTAAAAGTTTAGATAAAATTAAAATAGGGCAGAAATATGGGACTTATACTTGTATGGCATGTAGCTGTTGTGTTGATATAGAAAAACTGAATAGTGAAGAATTTATACATCCCACTTCTGGTCGGAAGTTTAATTTTCCTGTGTAGCAACTTGCAATAGTGTTAATGTGGTCTATTTGGCCACCTGTAAAACGTGCAGATAATTTTATGTAGGGAAAACGACAAGGAGTTTAAAAGACTGCATAATAGAACACAAATCCGACATTAGAAGGAAAAATGACAAGAATGCATGTGTAAGCACATTTTAGATAAAGGAATAGACCACACCTTTACCTGTAGAGTAATAGAGAATGTATATAAAGATGTGAAGGGTGGGGACTTAAACAATTGTTTAGAAAATAAAGAATATGAGTGGATACTCAGGCTCTGTGCAGATAGTGAACCAGGTATAAGCAATAAAATTAGTATTAAGCTTGTCCTTGTTAGGATGCAACAGTATAATTTATAATATTTTATAAGATTTTGAAGTGTATTTATGTAATTTATGTGTTTATAAGTACTTAATTAAGGATACTTTGTGATTGGATGGCTGTGGTCACATTGCATCTGCTTTGCTCCTTTTAAATGAATGAGAAAATGTAGTATGATGTTTAGCATTGAAGAAGGTTGTTTGACCGAAAGCTCTGCATATTGTAATAAAGCTACTTGTTTTTTTCTGACGGTGATTTGTTTTACATCAGAAAATTGCTTTTCTTCACTTTATCTTGTATCAACGTGTAGTAAATTTAATATTCCAAGTATTGTCAGGCAAGTTTTATAAATTTCCCCAAATTAAATTCCTGTATTGCCATTTCTAATGGAGCTTTGTTATATCATGTTTTTACTAGCAGCACGCTAATACTTAGGGTGGTACTTTGCTCCTGGTGCTGCCTGCATAGGGGTGGGGGTGAGGTGGGAGGCACTGCACTACACAATTTTGTGAGCCCCACTGACTTCTCATCTAAGATGTATGTATCCTCTGTGAACATCTCTTTGTGCTTTAATCATAAGATACATCACTTATCTCATTAACACCTATGTGGTGTGGAATGTTGTACCTCCTATAGCCTAAACACGTCCTTGTATTCCAGCGCATTTTTGTAAAAAGAAAATCAACTTAGAATGCATAAGATAATCAAAGTTTTTTTACTGTGGGACATCCTAGATTAACAATCTTGGTGTAATTTTGTTAATAAATCCTTGTTCTTTTTTAATCCTGCCTATTATAAGATGGTAAGTCACTTAGTGAAAAAGTCAGATCCAAGAAAGTTCTGGACGCCATGAGGAGCTATGGGTGTTTGTTTGTTTGTGTCTTTCGGCTTTTCCCGGTTAGGGGTCACCACTATGGAACTCCAGTCCGCTACTGATTAGTGTTAAGTATACAAAAAAAGGTATTAATGGCTTGAATTAGTTCATAGGTTGGTACTAGGCTATCGGCCCTAGGGCCTATACAAGCCTAGCCATAACAATTCCCTGGCTGTTTCATCCCACACTATTTACTTCCCTGGACCCTTGTCTATCAGGGCAACTGACATGATCCCCAGGGTGAATTTCCTATCTCCCATCCAATCATCAAGGTTCCTTCTGAAGAGGGCCGAAGAGACGCTCTGCTTGACATGTATGGGCAGTCTATTCCAAAGTCTAGGGAGTCTCTGGGTCAGGAACCTATCCCTCCATTATATTTTGTTCATTGTGATGACAAGGTTTAGACCCCTGGAGCGTGTGTCTCTGAGGGATTGGGATTTCTTTAAGTGTAGCATGTCCAACAGCTCTGGGTTTGACATGGCCTTGAATGTTAAGCAGAGATCACCTCTGAGTAGATGATATGCGACAGAGTACAGGTGGAGTTTTTTTAGATGGTCAGCATAAGGCATCTGCTTTAGGGCTGTGATTCTTTTAGTGAGGTATTTCTGTGGCCTTTCCAGTTGTTGCAGATGTCTTGAGAGGTACATACCAAATGGGGCGTTGTATTCTATAATGGGTCTAATGAGGGATGAGTACAGTGGGACAATGACCTCCTTTATTCTGGATGAAAAGCCCTTAGTGATGAGGTGTGCCACATAGAAGGATTTCCTGACTGTTGTGGCGATGTGGTTATCGAAGGTGAGACCACTGTCCACCTGTGTCCCTAAATCTCTTATCACACTTTTGGTGTTTAGTGTACTGCCACCTATGTGGTAATTCACGGGTACATGTTTTTTCCCAAAGGGGATAACTATACATTTCTTGGTATTGAGCTTGAGCCCATGACTCTGGCACCAAGCATCTGTTTCTGTAAGGCCCTTTTGTAGAATATCCACATCATTTGGGGATTCAATAATGGCTCCCAGTTTGCAGTCATCTGCAAACTTTGTTAGCCAGAGCCCCTTAGTGTTGGCCTGTACTTCAGAGAAGTAGAAGCCAAACAAAAGCGGTCCCAGGACTGAACCCTGAGGTACTCCACTTGTCACTTGTCTGGAGCTGGATTTGGAGTTGGCTACTTTTATAGTGTGGGTTCTGTCAGTAAGCCAGTTGGCAACCCATCGAGTGATGTAGGGATTAATGCCCAGCTTAGTAAGTTTATCTAAAATTCCAGAGTGGGGGATGGTGTCGAAGGCCTTGGCGAGGTACAGACAGGCTGTGTGGACCACCTTACCCTTGTCCATGGCTCTGAAGACTGATTTGAAGAAGTCAATATCAGGTTCAGGAGACAAGATCGGCCCTTCACGTACCCAAACTGCATGGGGTCCAGTTGCCCAAGCATGTCATTTGCCATACAGCACTCTCCTCCCAATAGGACCTACATTGGTGTGCCACTATCACATATCTGTTCATTAAAATGTAGAGCTCTTCAATGAATAACTAGAGTGTGTGCAAATTATACAAATTACGTCTTAATTTAAATGAAGGATAAACATCCTTAATGATTAATCTTAACTATTGTGGCTGTATAGTCATCATGAAAGAAGAACCCAAGTAGCTAAGTGGTGCTCCATTAAATATTTCTGTTATGATCCACTATTTTTTCTAACAAGAAGTAATGAACATGTATCATTTATTGTTCAGTGAATAAAGATCATTGTGTATACATTGTCAAGGCCACAGTTCTTACTTAATAAAATAATGCAAGATGAATAATAATAATAATAATAATAATAATAATAATAATACTATGCAAAAATGGAAAATTATCTGTCCTCTAACTACCTGATTACTCATATCTCCACAGTCACTTTGAAAGCTGCATATTGCAGCTATGTAATCCATGGTACTTGGTTCTGGTCCCCCCAGAAACTGTATGTCTTCCATTTAAATGAGTAGGTTTCTTGCCATCTCTCCCTCTCTCCCCAAGATGCATGTGTGGTAGCTAATTTTCTTAGAAATTGTACTAACTAATGTTTTAAACATGTATGCATGTGTTCGATAAAACAAGCACTGTACCATCCAAGCATGAAAAAAACAATATCTTCCTAAACAAGTTCTAATAACATATATTCAAATTAAAAAGGGTGTCATGTTTACAAGAAAAATTGAAGAAAAATGCCCTGGGATTCAGAAATATGCCTTCTTTGACCACTCAAAGGCTACTGTTGAGAAACAGAGAGACTAGATATGCCTCAAAGGTAATTATCAGTTATGTATGAATCTCACAGCTCAAGTAGTAATTAAATTAGAACCCCACTTATGGAAATGGAAATTGCAGGGATTATAGGGCAAGAGTTTTTTTTTTTTTTTTCATGATTGTGGCCAGGTCTTGCATGAAGACAAGTAGTTAGTATGTAACATTCACATGACTATGAATGTGCATATGTGCAATATCTCAGTGCTATGGGAGTAGCAGAAAACCATTAAAAGTAGCTCCCAGCAGTGTCCACTTACACTTTTATTGCTGGAAATGGGAATATAGAAAATTCAGAAAACAGGAACAGCAAGCAGAGGAATGTACACAAAGACACAGAGAAGGTACGAGTGAGGTGAGGAGAGGGTAGAAGTGTATCCTTTTTAATGTAACAGCTGCCTACTTTTTTTAAGAAGGGTAGATCAGAAAGGATTTAAGGGGATGGTGGTAAAGGGAGATATGGAAGCAGGGGGATATAAACAAACAAACAAATATAAAATACATACACAGACCAACAGGGCTGGTGCTGACACATAAAGAAGGGTAACAGTGAATATACTGACATACAAGCAGCGGGAAGAAAAGTTGTGCTGAGGAGGGCAGGACAACAAAAATGGGAGGAAGGTGACAGACAAGGAAGGAAAACATCAGGATGTTTGATAAGGCAGTAACTCTGCTACTGACCACGAACGAGGTTGGCCGCCACCATGACTGCCATTACCCGTTGGACCCTACCTCAGATGATAGTGATGGCAGTGCCAGGCAGGCGTGTGACTCCCTAAGGAGCTTGAGGAACTTCTCTAGGTGGTGAATGTGAGCTTGCAGCTGCTGGTCCACCGCTTGCCCAAAACAACTTCTAACTCTTGTTGGGTGACAAATTTTGAACCCCTGGCAGCATCACTGGATGGAACAACAGCAATCACTTCCGGCGAGTGATCACCAGAGGCAATTGCAGATGTCACTAGGCTGCCTGTCCAGTGAATGACCTCCATCAATGGATAGAAATAAAGCAGCAAACACTAAATAAAATACATAAATGGATAGTAACAAAAAGAGAGAAAAATGACAGACAAAATAAAAATTAATTCTCGGACTGTGACTGATGAGAAGGCCTACAAGTACCTCAAGGTGTACTATATGGCTGATAGTTTTGCTACTGTGACAAGACCTGACTAGGTATTTAAACATATATACAAAAGTTATGTCCATGTGCGCATGTGCACACACATATACAAACTCACACACATCGTCTGCTCTGGCCCTCCCCACCTACGTCTATGCATACGATGAAAACTGTACCCTGCCCTCAGTACTCAGTTACCTGTGCAACCTGTCTCTGATGCACAGAGTATGGCTAGTTCATGCTTGATATAGCACAACTTAGTATCACATGAATCATGTCACTGTTAGGTGTTATGGTTATCCTGGCCCACAGTTAAGAACTGGACACTGCCTCTTAACCTGTGCCACAATATATAGCATTTACCTTCATTTTGCATAGTCATAACCTTCTGCTGGCTCTGACATGTACTCCTCATCAGCCAGCAGCTCTGTTGATGACTCCAGGACTTCCTCCTCTCCAATGTCTCTGCCTGCTGTAACTGTTTGTATATCACAAAGATCCACCAAGACTTGTAGAAACAAAGACCAACAGCAGGATGAGCGTTAAAAATATTTATTCTTCACTTTTGTCTATAAAAGACTTCCTCAGAACAAAATGTATATCCACAGCAAACCGTTTTATACCAAATCACACCAATTAAAGCACACCAATGAAACAAGCTTTTAATTAATCAATTAAGCAATCAATAAAGTAAAAATCAATACATTGATAAATATTTACTTGTCTCTACCAAATGTATTAACTGTCAACCTTTTATTTTTCAAAAAACATTTTAAGTTAATGGTCTCATTAATTCAAGCTGGCTTATCTGCCCTTAATTTCAACTGCCAAAGTGTCTCTCTTTGGTCAACCATATCCCTGTAGTTTTCCCCCCTCTAAGATCCTTTGGCACTTGCTCAAGGATGGAAAGCAAAAATTTTTTATTTTCCTTACAAACTAAACTATGTCTAAATAAAGTTTTATTCTGGTACTTAACCTTTATAGAATATAAATTTTCTTTAATGCATTTTTCTAAACTTCTTGTAGACATTCCTATGCAAAAAACATCCATAGTCAGAACGTACACTATATATATATATATATATATATATATATATATATATATATATATACATACATACATACATACAATACCCTCAGTTTTACAGTTGAAAACACCAGAAATAGCTATGTTTTTTTCTAAATGTCTCAAATTAACAAATGGACCTTCTGAAATGTAAATACAAAGTGAACAGGCACCACATTTGTACATTCCTTTAATCATATTAGAGAATGATCCCAATGAAGTAACCTTGTAAGAACCATTTTGTAAAAGTCTTTTTAGATTGTAGCTGTTCCTGTAAGTAAACCTAGGTGAACTACCTAAAACTCTAACTAAATCCAAATGACCCTGTTGAATACTCCCATTCCTCTCAATGGTGGAAGAAGTACCGGAGCTGTCTATAGTCATTTCTAAACAGCAGGCTGTACTATGCTCTATCACTTTATTGTGCCCCTCCTTATTTTTGATGTCTAATCCAAAATTTACAATAGGTTGAAAGTCCTTCTTTTACAAATTTCATCTGCTATAGTATTTAACATCTCAGTTTTATAACCAATTTGTAAAAATAAGGTAGATATTAATTTATCTTCTGTCTAAAAAATAACATATTTCTGCCTACTCATTTGGGATAGTCCTGTTTTTTTTTTTTTTTTTTTTTTTTTTTGTATATCACAAAGATGTTTAGCATTATATGCACTACAAAGAATTTACTGCACTTTCTAATGACATACTGCAGTGCACCAAAAGAAACATCTAGACAGCAGAAACAGGCCTTTAGCAGTCCAAGAACATGCTCAACTATAACTCAGGTCTGTGACAGGACAGTGGTGTACACATTCTCTAGCATGGTCTGTGGGTTCCTAATTGGCATCATTAGCCATGGCTCCAGGGCATATCTGACATTACCAATATGATGGTCGTGTGGAAACTCATCCCGGTCCAAACCAGTGATATAGGTCACATGTGTGCCAGATATGAGAATCATAGTCACTACCTTGGTGGAATACTGACACATTGTGAATAATTCCCTGTGCATTGAAGATCACTTGGCGGTTGATGGACTGGAACCCTTACGGTTGATATGCCATTGTCCCTGCTCACAAGTGGAGCCTTTACTCAAAGTGGGTACAATCAATCACTCCCAGTACCTCAAGGAACCTGGCTATGTTACAAAATGCTTGTCTGGTGCTGCCTCTCTCCTCTGTGGTTTGTGGGAATCACATATGCTCCTCCACATGTTGTAGCATGATGTTGAGGAACTGATGGAGTATCATTTAGGCAGCTGTCTGGGATACACTCACTGCATCACACGTTTGTCATCTGAAAGGCCACAGTAGCCAGTATTCTCATAGCCACACATGCTTTGGTGTCAACAGGAATGAGTACTCTGTGCTTCCCATGATCCTGCATATGAGTGACACATCTCATCAAGCTCCAGCATGGTGCTTCTACATATACAGGTAATAGCCACTATTACTGTGCCACGGAAGGAACAGTATGTTAGGCGTGGACAGATGACCCAGCAGCCATGAGGATAACAGAGTGCTCCTCCATGCTAATGGCAGCTACAACAGCCTGTTGCATAAACATACTGATTAATGTGGCAGCTATTCCCTGTATGATTTCATAACCCGTCTCTCCCATAAATCCAAGATTTTACTGCAGTCAATGACTTTGGCATCAGCATTTCTCCACTTGAAATGTGTATCGCATTCCCATTTGCCTTAATTTTAATAATGCTGCTCATTACCATGCCATTAAACCACATCCACATATTATGAAGGGTGTGAAATTTGTACCCACCTAGCATGCGGCTATACTTTGCTCAAGATTGGCCACCACAACATCCCAGGGATGTGTCAGATTCAGTAAGGTTTACCAAGGGTGGACGCCTCAACATGGCCAGGTTTCTCACTCACAGCAAGCCTTTTTGATTCTTCTCCCTCATGGGAAGCATTTTTGATTCTTAGGAAACCCTACTGCCAACGTTTCAGGGGAGGGGGGGTCTCACTGACAGAGCTGCATGATAATACAGCAGTCTGGGTACTGAGTGATGCTAATTAGCCATGAGCTCTCCACCAGAAATGCCAGCAGTTCCTGATTTATCCTGCTGCGCCATACAGTGAATTGTAGAGCTGCATGTTGTTATAGTTGAAGGGAAAAGTTAACACCATCAAAATACAGCACTTATCCATTCACTCCAACGGAAGCAGTCATGGTGCAAGTAAGTTCAGCAAAGATTTGGGGTGGTGGGTTGTTAGTGTGTGTGTGTGTGTGTGTGTGTGTGTGTGTGTGTGTGTGTGTGTGTGTGTGTGTGTGTATGTGTGTGTGTTGGTTTGTTTATAAGGACATGAAAGAAGCTGAATGAATGAATATGAATATGTGTGTGTGCTCTGCATATTTTTCAAAAGTTTTTCCTGCAGTATTTCCCTTGCTACTAAATCTATGAACTATTGGTCAAATGAAATGTATGATCTGTAAAGAAAACTCCATATGTTATTTAGGGGAGATAATAGATAGAATATATACATACCAAGCTGTATAATTCCTTGATTTTCAATTTTGTATGCAAGAAAAATCATGAGGAACTATAAGTGGAGTGACTATTGAAATAAATGAAATCCAACAGGTATGGACATCATCACAATAGTTCTCCTTAGTCTCTGTTAGTTCTGCTTTAAATCCTTTATAGGTTTATAGATTCATATATATACATATGGTTCCCATTCAGAAGCCTGAAACATCATAAGCCTGAAAATCAAAATCCTGAAACCAAAAGCCTGAAAATTCAGAATCCTGAAAACTCAAAATCCTGAAAGCCCAAAATCCTGAAAGACCAAAATCCTGAAACTCAAAATCCTGAAAACACAAATAATGCTAATATGTCACTATAAAGACACTAATATCTACCAACTGACCCTGACCCTAACCCTAACCCTAAGGTCCATCACTATCGCACACTCACCTGACTCGCGCCCTAACCCTAACTCACTTAAACCGCCCCAACCCCAATATTTGTCACTATTGCATACATGCCTAACCTGCACCCTAACCCTAACTCACTTAAACCGCCCCTAACCCTAAAATAAAACCAACCGCACACTTACCTGACCCCAACGCATGACCTAACACCACAGGGCTAACAATAGCAAAGCCACAATGACATCAGTATGTCTATTTTGTGTTTTCAGGATTTTGAGTTTCAGGATTTTGGTCTTTCAGGATTTTGGGCTTTCAGGATTTTGAGTTTTCAGGATTCTGAATTTTCAGGCTTTTGGTTTCAGGATTTTGATTTTCAGGCTTATGATGTTTCAGGCTTCTGAATGGGAACCATACATATATATAATGAGTCTTATAACAGTTAATGTCTTGCCAGTACCTTCCCTCAGGGGCATCTTCTTTCTCTAGGATGGACATACTAGTCAGTCCAAGAGTAAATCTGTGGGTACCCATGCAGTCATTTAAGTTATAAAGGAAGATAGTCAGTTGGAAGGGAAGGTTTATTCCAGAGGCTTGCGAGGCATTGGGTTATAAACCTGCCTCACCATGTTTTATTATCAATTGGTGAAGCATTAGTTCCCTGATTTTTATACTGGTGGAGCCCTTGGACTTGCAGACATACAGGATGTCCAGGACAACTGGGTCTCTAGTGGCATAGTTAAGCAGGACAGAAGTCTCCTCTCAAGTCTGTAAGACAATTTAAACAGGAATGCAGCTTCCAGACTTTTTTGATAGCTTAGGGGCTTTAGATCTGTAATCCTTTTGGTTAGGAAGCTTTGTAGCCTCTCCAGTTGTTTGATACGTTAGTGAGATACATGCCAAAGGGGGCACTGTACATAATAACTGGTCTGACCAATGCTGAGTATACAGAGGTGATTATCTCTGTAGACATTGATGATATTCTTCTGGCAATTTGCTGCACTAAATAAAATGATTTCCTGCAACCACTGTCACATGATGGTCAGAGGGACTTATCAACATCTGTTCCCGAGACCCTGACTCGATTTTCATTTTCCTTCTGTAGTGGTGTATTGTGTATACAGCATAATGAGAGGAGGGGGTTGCCTACCAAAAGTGATGCATTTGGTATGCACATTTTTTTAAATAAAACAAATGTTTAATAAGGAGAAAACATTCTGGAAGGTTTGGGTGTCAGTGAATGATTTTACAGCAGGCCTTAGTTTGCAGTAATCTGCAGACTTTGTTAGTCACAAGTTTAGGCTCTCTTCTTGGAGATCTGTGCAGTAAATGCCCAAAAGAGAGCACCACTGGCCACTTCCATAGTTTCTGATGTAGTGCTTGCAGGTGACACTGTATGGATTCTGTTTCTCAGCAAGTTAGCTATCCATATTACCACATATGAGTTGATGTTTAAAGAATGTAGCATTATGTATAATGACAGTTTGGGGAATGGTACTGAAGATCTTGGCCAGCTTTTACAGTTTCTGTAACCCTTTCAAAAAAGTTAACCAGATTTGATGGACATGATCTACCCTTCACAAAGCCAAGCTTTTGGGGGTCAAGTCTAACAAGATTACTGATATCACAATTTATAAGGTCAGTTATAATATGTCAAATGGCTTTGCAGAGGAGGCTTGTAAGGCTGATAGGTCTGTATTTAAGTGGGTCAGTTGTAAGTTCAGCCTTATGAAAGGGCATCAGCACTGCTGTGCGTCACTCATCAGGGACAAGATCAGCAAGGGCATGTTTATCACTATTAATTAAGCAATCTGATATGTTGCCAGGTCCCACGGAAGGAACATTTTTGGTCTTGGCTAACATTTTCAGTAAAGGATCTTTAGGGAAGTAAAGGATTTGTGTATTTCAGGGCTTTAGGCAGACATCTTGGTGTTGAACTTGGCAATGTCTATTGGGTCAGAATAGAAGGCATTATTATGTATGCATTCAGAATAATTTAGTGTACCACTTGTTAGTTTTTTAACATAGCTAAATAATGATTTATAATTATTTTTGTCTTCAGACTTAGTTCATGGGTTCCTTTAGTGGACCCGATAATGTTTTTCAGTTTTTTTGTAATGCTTTTCATGTTTTTCTTCAGAAGAGGTGTTTTGGATCTACAATACAATTTAAAAAAAGTTTCTTTCTTTTGTTGTACAGTTTATTTATAGTGGTGGACTAACCAGGGTCATTTATTTTTGAATTTCCCATGATACCACTAGCTGTATGCATGTTCTGGTAGGTACTGCAAGCTAGCTCTGTGTATATTCTGGTAGGTACTTCCAACTCTATGCATTTTTCTAGATGTAGAATTCCTTAGTGAAGCTTGCTGTTGCTGTATCAAGGTAAAGGATGGTGCAGCCGTAAGTAAATGTTCAACTAATGACCAATCATAATTAATGTTGATATTTTATCATAGAGTAGGTTGAGACTGGTGTGTCTGTGGTTCATAAATTCAATGAAGTTTGCTGTAGGAGCTTTTGGAAGTTTGGTTCTTAAGTACTTAAATTTTACTTCAGTTCCCAGGTCCTTACTGATTCCTTTACTTTGGAATCAAATATTAAGTTGCCTGCCCAAGTATCAAAGCATTTTTTAAATGTTGCCAGACATTCTCGTCCCTTGATCTCCCCTGGAAGCTAATTCCATAATAATGTGACATTTATTGTCCAGATATGGGAATCTCATACTTGTGCTAAATTTGGGAATATGAAAATTGCAATTTTTGTTTCTTAGGCCCTGTTTATTATCACAGATTCTCAAGTTAATGACAATTCGAAAATGTTGTCATAAAATGCCTTGTAAACAAGTATACATTTCCATCTGAAAGAACTGCAATTTAGAGTATATAAATTAAAATACATAAATATGTGGTATATTCCATGTGAAATAAAAATTTACTTGTAAATTTTCAAGTACAACCATTATTTTCTTTAGTTGTTTGGCCATATAAATACAGAAAATACTCTATCCTAAAATATGACGCACATATATCTTAAATAGTGAAGTTAAGAAATGTGTAACCCTTGTTGCTAGATGTCGTATCATTATGCCTAGTTGGTTTATCGCTCTATGTTATAGCGTCAGCATGGCATCCAGATCTGGACTTATTGGATGCAATAATTCCTAGAGCTTTATAACAGCTATTTAACTGTAATATATTAAATCCCTGGTATATAGAATTCATTATACAGTTTTTTCCAAAGTACATTATACTGCACAGATGACACAGTTCCTTTACAAATATTAGTCATATTCCTGTTTATGACACTGAAGACATTATCGGATGTACTAATAAAGCCTATTTTGCTGTCATCAGCATATTTCCTGATCCAACATTGCTTGTGTCTCAGAACAGAGGCAAAAGTGATATTAAATAGAACAGAGCCCAAAACAGAGGTATTCCCAAAGTAACTGGTTTATACTCTTATATTATTCCACTAATTACTACAGCCTGACTCCTCTGTTAGCCATTCCAGTATCTACTTAACAATACATGGATTAAGCTTTGCATTGTTTATTGCCTTTATAATTGATAGAAAAGGTAGAAAATCAATTTTTTTTCATGGTCTAAATAGATGAGATTTGATGATAAGCCTAAATTAATAGCAGTGCAAATTTACTTATAGAATTCTGTAAAGTTAGTAAACATTGACCCACATCCAATAAAACTGCGATAATTAATATCTAGTAATGCTGCTTTATTTTTCTCATTCATTATATCAATGAGGCACCTCTCAAAACATTTGCCCAAAACTGAAGTTAGGCTTATTGGTCTGTGGTTTTTTAACCTCATCCCTGCTTCTATTTTTGTATATGTGTTATATGAGACAACTTCTTCAGGAGATAGCAGACAAATAGTGGAATAGCTGGCTATACTTGTATGAATTAGGTCAAGTATTCTGTGTCCTCTAATAGTTTAACTTATCAATTGCTCAAGGACGTTTTTGTTCATTAGGTCTAAGAAAATGTTGGTTATACCCTGCATTGGAGGTATAGGTTCATAGGTTCATAGTTAGGTACTAGGCTATCTGCCCGAGGGCATTTATAAGCCTAGCCAGAGTGTGTCGGCTTTCGTCGCCCCATTGATTAATTAACTGAGCCTCTGTCAAGCAGAGTCAATGAAGTGATCCCAAGGGTGTATTTTCTGTTACCCATCCACTTGTCAAGGTTTCTCTTGAAGAGTGGTAGTGAGGGGCTCTGCCTAATGTAGTTAGTAATTTTGTTCCAAAGCATGGGGAGTCTGTGTGACAGGAATCTATCCCTCCAGCATGTTCTATTTATTGTTGTGGCGAGGTTTAGTTCACTAGAGCATATGGCTCGCAGTGACTTTGATTCCTTTAGGTGGAGCATGTCCATCAATTCAGAGTTGGACATGGCTTTGTAAGTCAGGCAGAGATCACCTCTGAGTAAGTGATATGCCACTGAGTACAGCCGGAGTTTTTTCAGTCGGTCTGCATAGGACATATGTTTGAGGCCAGTAATCCTCTTGATGAGGTATTTTTGTGGTCTTTCCAGCTGTTGGAAGTGTCTTGTGAGGTACATCCCAAATGGGGCATTGTACTCTATGATGGGTCTGATGAGTGATGAGTAGAGTGGCATTATAACCTCTTTATATCTAGATGTGAACCCTTTAGTAGTTAGATGGACACATAGAAGGATTTCCTAACTACTTTGGCAATATGATTGTCAAAGGAGAGATTACTATCTACCTGGGTCCCTAGATCTCTTATTACCTCTTCTGTATTAATGGGGCTGCCACCTATCTGGTAATTCGTGGGTATTTTGTTTTTTTCCAAATGGGATGACTATGCATTTTTTGGCATTTAGCTTGAGACCATGACTTTGACACCAGGTGTCCATCTCAGTAAGGCCTTTTTGGAGGAAGTCCGTGTCAGCCAGAGAGTCAATTCTGGCTCCCAATTTGCAGTCATCGGCAAACTTGGTTAGCCATAGTCCTGTGTTTGCCTGTACTTCTGAGAAGTATATGCCGAACAGCAGGGAACCCAGGACCGAGCATTGCGGGACACCACTTGTGACTGGTTTAGAGTCGGACCTGGAGCCTGCTATTCTTACCGTGTGAGTTCTGTCTGTAAGCCAGTTGGCAACCCATTTTGTGACGTAGGGGTTTATGTTCAGGCTGGTGAGTTTTTCTATAATACCTGAGTGAGGAATGGTGTCGAACACCTTGGCGAGGTCAAGGTAGGCTGTGTGAACCACCTTTCCCTCATCTATGGCCTTGGTGACTGTCTCAAAGAAGTCAACCAGGTTTAGTAGGCATGATCTGCCCTTAACAAAGCTGAACTGGGTCGGGTCAAGTGTTTGGAGGTTCCTATAGTCTTTGTTAATGAGTTTCATGATGATGTGCTCCATAGCATTGCAGACCAGGCTAGTCAGGCTTATGGGGCGATAGTTACCAGGGTCAGTTGTGGCCCCTCCTTTGTGGAGAGGAATAACCATTGCTGTGCACCATTCTATGGGCACATAGCCTGTGGAGTGGCTGAGGTTGAACAGCGTGTTTAGGTGGGGGGTTAGTTCTTTCTGTAGTTCATGCAAGATGCATCCTGGGACACCATCTGGCCCCACTGATGCTGTGTTTTTGGTTTTGAAAGGGCTATTTTCACCTGTGCAACTGTGATTTCCAGGACACTACAATTTTCTGGTGTTGTTGTGGGCCCTTTTGGAGGTGAGAGGGGGTTGAAGTTTGCAATGAATCTATCTGCCAGGATGTTGGTAATATCAGTAGGTTGAGTATATTTTGTGCTATTTTGCACTAGTTCAGTGCATATCTGCGAGTTGCCACTTAAATTCTTAACATAGCTAAAGAAGGCTTTGTGGTTATCTTTTGAATTCTTGGCTATTTTTCTTTCGAAGTTAGCCTTGGATGATTTTATGAGGGACCTTAGTTTCTTACTGATACTGATCAGGGATGTCTTTCCTTCTTGGGATTTGCTTTTTTTCTGAACTAGTTTCCTCCTTTTATTGTATAACCTGTTTATGGCAGGGGTCCACCAGACTGGTTTCATTCTCTTAGGGGAGTGAGTCTTAGTTTTGCTAGGGATGGCACGATCCATGCATCCTTGTACGTGCTCATAGAGTGCATTTGTAAAGGATTCTGCATCTTGGGCAGCCTTATCCTTTAGCGTGGGGGCTGTGAAACGTACCACCTCTGTCTTAAGTAAGGTGAAGTTTGCTTTAGAAAAGTTTTTCATGGTGGTTTCCATGGTTGGGGGGGGAGTGCGGTGTGGGCATCCAGAGTGATTAGTTTATGGTCTGATCTAACCAGTGACAGGTTGACCTCCGGTGCCGAACACCTGTCGCCCATGTTGGTGATGACCAGATCCAATATGTTTTCACCTCTGGTAGGGGAGTTTACCAGCTGATCCAGGGCATTTGAGTTGATAAATTCCAAGAAGTGCTGAGCCTGGGAGTTTGTACTCAAGTAGCTTTCCCAGTTAATGGTAGGGTAATCAATATCAGGGTGTTTGGTAGGACCTTCATGTTTTCCAGTGTCTCCAGAAAGGCAGAGTGGGGGTCCTGGGTCATGGAAGGTGATCTGTGGCAGGTCACAATTTCCATTGCAGATTTGCCTGATGTTAGTTGCACATGGATGATCTCAGAGGTATCATGCCGCGCCACTAACCTGGAGGTGTAGGTATCCTTGATGAATATGGATACACACCCTCCTTTTGTGTTTCGGTCCGTGTTCTGTGGCCGAAATGTGCGGTATGAGTTGTAGCCCAGTAGTGCTGGAGTGCTCTCTGGAGCCTTGAACCAGGTTTCAGTTACTGCACAGATGTCGACATTCTCCATACTGAGGAGTGCTTCGAGCACATGCATTTTGAGATTTAAACTCCTGGTGCTGAGTAGCATAACCCTATTTTTTTTATTTGTGCTGTTTTTGGAGGTGGGTTTGACTTTTGAGCCTTGCCTAAAAAAGGCACTCTGGGGGCAGCAAGAGCCTTGGCCAGTATTCAAAAGCCTAGGGGTGACAGGTGCAAGCCGTCTCTTGTGAAGCAATGTGGCTTGTCGAGCATGTCATCCCAGGCTGACAGACACTGCATCCCCTTTGAATGACACCAGAAGCTTAGCCAATTGTTGAAATTGATTATTTTTTCTTTATACTGAGGTATCATTCTTGAGGGCAGGATGCTACTCAGGGTCAGGGTCATACCCGCCTGGGCTACATGATCAGAGAGCTCTTCCATGTCTCTTTTCATGTAGTCCAGGGAGGTACATCTCAGGTCATTCACAACAACATGAACAATGACAGAGTCATATTTGTACTTGTTCTGGAGTGACCTGAGTGCTTGTGTTATGTGGGGGATTCTGGCTCCCAACAGGCAGCTAACAGTAACCTTCTCCTTGTCCAGCCTAGTGAGTGGGACATCAGTGTGCCTGACTATAGAGTCACCTATTACTAGTGTGTTAGGTATGTTATTTTGCCTTAAGGGATGTGATTGTGCGGCACATTGATTTTGTGTTTTATGTGTTGTCTGGTTTGCGACGGGAGGTGCAGGTTTTTTGGGTGTCTGCTTTGGAGCTCTCTGATGCTTTTGCAGGTTTTTATTTAGAGCTTCCAAGTATGATTTAGTGTATTTATGTGTATTTTTTGCCAGTGCTGGTTTAGTAGGTCTATGTGAGTTTGGAGGTGTTGTGCAAGTGTTAACCTTCTCCTCATGACTGTCTGTTCCAGTCTTGGGTGGAGAGACCTTAGCCTCCAGTTTGGCTGTATAATTGCATCTCTCGCATATGTTAGCGTTTTGTGGTAGGAGGAGAGGGTTGTCTGTATACATGAGGCAGTTGTAACATTGCCTCAGGATACCCAGATTCACCAGCTAGACTGGAGAGTACACCTGAAGTTGCCCTTTCGTCATGCCTGAATAGTAGAGTGAGCTGCTTAGTCACTTGGTTGGTGAGGGGTGGATAAACAGCCCTGCCCTGCTGGGCAATCAAGTGTCAGGGTATATTAGTGCTTGCTATTAGGTCTGAGCAAGTGCTAGACTGTAGGATGCTTTTTGAGTGCTTAAGTTGAGAGTTAGGCTAGTTTCAAGGGAAAAACTGAAGAGGAGACTTAGTGGAGACGGAAATAATTTAACCGTAGCTAACCAGTGCTGCCCGGCGCGCAAAACTGTGCAAACATGGTTTTTAAACTATTAACAAATGGGCTGGAACCACTCCTCCAGGGACAGATGGTTGTTCAAAGTTCCCCTCTCTCACAGGTGAGCAGAGAAACCTCCCTCTATCCAAGTAAGGTATGGGCAACTCAGAAACTTGTAACACAGCCCTGAATTCAGCACTAGCCTGAAAACTGGACATGTTTCTAGCTTAGAAAGGTGGGAAACAATGAATGTTTTTGTTTTTTTTGAAAAGATAAGGCAAAAACTATAAAAAGTACACTTAAAACAGCTTTAAACGACTACGAGCAATTAGAAAAGGCTATCGTACTTTAGTGTGTAGCCTACAACAGTTAAACAAATTATTTAAACAAAAAACGACTTTTAAAAGTGCAGGCAGTCAAATAAGTACAATATGTGAAGAAAAACAAGCTTTTGAATCACAATAAACACTGGAAAATCAGCGTTTAGGCAGAAAACAGTTAAGTACAGCAAGAAAATACAGAAAACTGATACTTAATCACTCCAAAGACACTCTTTTACGCTAGACGGCTTGTATCAGTTTAAGGCTTTCTAGTGCTTTCCAGTAGGTTAGTTACAGGAATGATGGGAAACAAGTGCAGATGTGGTCTTTTAAAACAGAAAGTTGAAAGAGATGGACAGCTTCCCAAATGATCAATAAACTACAATTCCTGGGCCAAGAACCACTCCTCTTGTAGTAGACAGGCTACCTATTACTTAACACTCCCACGGATAAGCTAGAAGGCTCCACTCCAACACAAAGGCTTGGAGGGCTCAGAAGCTTACAAACAGTCCTGGATACAGCAAATCTGTACCTGGACTAGACTAGTTATGGGAAAGGTGGTGATCAAATGCAAACACGGACTTTAAAACCAGAAAGTTGAGAGAGATGGAAAAACTGCCCAAACGGCCAATAAACTACAATTTCTGGGCCAGTACCACTCCTCTTGTGGTAGATAGGCTACCTTGTGCTTACCACTCCCACTGATAAGCTAGAAGGCTTCCCTCCAACACAGAAAGGCTTGCGGGGCTCAGAAGCTTACAAACAGCCCTGGATACAGCAACTCTGTACCTGGACTAGGCTAGTTACAGGAAAGGCGGGGAACAAGCACAAATGCAGGCTTTTAAGCCAGCAAGTTGAAAGAGATGTATAACTGCCTACACGGCCAATAAACTACAATTTATGGGCCAAAACCCACTCTTCCCATGGAAGATAGGCTACCTAGTGCTTACCACTCCCACTGATAAGCTAGAAGGTTTCCCTCCAACACAGAAAGGCTTGGGGGACTCAGACACTTACCAACAGTCCCGGATACAGCAAGTCTGCATTTGGACTAGATTAGTTACAGGAAAGGCAGGAAACAAGCGTAAATGCATCTTTTAAACCAGAAAGTTGAAAGAAATGGGAAAAAACTGCTAAAATAGCCAATAGGTACAAGTTCTGGGTCAGGAGCCACTCTTCTTGTGGTAGACAGGCTACCTAGTGCTTACCACTCCCACTGATAAGCTAGAAGGCTTCCCTCCAACACAGAATGGCTTGGGGGGCTCAGAAGCTTATCAACAATCCTGACTACAGCAACTCTGTATCTGGACTAGACAAGTTACAGGAAAGGCGGGAAACAAGCGCAAATGCAGCTTTCACACCAGAAAGAGATGGAAGAAAACTGCCCAAAATGGCCAATAGTTACAATTTCTGGGCCAGGGATCACTCCTCTTGTGGTAGATAGGCTACCTAATGCTTAAAACTCCCACCGATAAGCTAGAAGGCTTCCCTCCAACACGGAAAGGCTTGGGGGCTCAGAAGCTTAAAAAGGAGTCCTGGATACAGCAAAGGTGTACCTGGACTAGACTAGTAACAGGAAAGGCAGGAAACAAGCGCAAACAAAGACTTTTAAATCAGAAGGTTGAAAGAGATGGAAAAGCTTCCCAAATGGCCAAAAAACTGTAATTTCTGGGCCAGAAACCTCTCCTCCTGTGGTAGTTAGGCTACCTAGTGCTTACCACTCCCACTGATAAGCTAGAAGGCTTCCCTCCAACACAGAAAGGCTTTGGGGGTTCAGGAGCTTACAAACTGTCCTGGTGGATTAGACTAGTTACAGGAAAGGCAGGAAACAAGCTTAATTTTTTTTTTTTTTTTTTTTTTACAGAAAAGCCGCTAAAACAGCAGTATATACAATTCAAATGTAGTGCAGGCTAGCACACATGTGTAGCAATATTACGGCAAATACAGTTTATTTAAATGCAATTAAATTAACAAATGACTAAAAAACAAGTGCAGAAGGCATTAAATTAGAAGGCTACTAACAAGCAGTAATAAGTGCAGAGTAAGAGCGATTGAACAGATAGCATGCAGAACAGCAACTAAGACAGTTACAGTAAGAACAGCTGAATAAAGTATACATATACATATATATATGGTTCCCTATCAGAAGCCTGAAACATTATAAGCCTGAAAATCAAAATCCTGAAAACTATAGACTGAAAGCCCAAAATCCTGAAACTCAAAATCCTGAAAACACAAAATGGACATACTGACGTCATTGTGGCTTTGCTATTGTTAGCCCTGTGGTGTTGGGGCATGCGTTGGGTTCAGGTAAGTGTGTGGTTGGTTTTATGTTAGAGTTAGGGGCGGTTTAAGTGAGTTAGGGTTAGGGCGCAGGTTAGGCATGTATGCAATAGTGACAAATATTGGGGTTAGGGGCGGTTTAAGTGAGTTAGGGTTAGGGCGCGGGTCATGTGAGTGTGCGATAGTGACGGACCTTAGGGTTAGGGTTAGGGTCAGGGTCAGTTGGTAGATATTAGTGTCTTTATAGTGACATATTAGCATTATTTGTGTTTTCAGGATTTTGGGCTTTCAGGATTTTGAACTTTCAGTCTATAGTTTTCAGGATTTTGATTTTCAGGCTTATAGTGTTTCAGGTTTCTGATAGGGAACTATATATATATATTTTTTTTTTTTTTTTTTTTTTTGATGGAGGGAACAGAGCAGGATTAAGAGGCTACATGGATTGTCCTTCCCAAACACTCTCTTTGTATACAGTAGGAGTGCCTGAAATCAGAATATGATCTCACTGCACTCAGTTGAGTGAGCAAATGAGATGGGCCCAGAAGGAGTATCCAAATACAAATTTACAAGAGGGGCGGGCAGTTTCAAAGCCACCAAGATTACCACCAAAACAAGAACAGGAAGGGTAGGTGGGAAACACAGTGGAGACAACAAGGGACAGAAACAATACAGCACCACTATAAATAATAAGCAAATGTATAAATACAGCACAGTGCAAATTAAGTTGCAAAAAGTGTAGTTATTAGTTTGGAATAGATTCCAACTCTGCTCATAACAAGTCTATCAGCTTTCCACCAGTTCACAGAAATGCAGTCTGTATTGGAATTACAGCAATGAAAATACACCTCAGGCAATGACTAACAGCTAGGATGTGGGCTGACTCAACAACCCCCTACTTGAAACTAGAGAAAAAAACACAGTGGAGATAACAAGGGACAGAAACAATACAGCACCACTATAAATAATAAGCAAATGTATAAATACAGCACAGTGCAAATTAAGTTGCAAAAATTGTACTTATCAGTTTGGAATAGATTCCAACTCTGCTCACAGCAAATCTATCAGCTTTCCACCAGTTCACAGAAATGTAGTCTGTATTGGATACTTTTCTCAAGGGCAGTTAACATCACTCGGAATAATAGAGTTTTTGGTAATAAAGAGATCATTTGGAACACTGAGAAATCTTATGTATTCATCAGGGCACAAAGAAGGCATTCTGCTACAAGCTATTAGTTGCCAGTTCTACAAGTTCAGTTTATGGACCTTTGGAGTCTCTCCAATTGTTCCTTGACAAATATGAAGACTCCATCACAATTTCATTGTGTCTGAAGACATGAAAAGCACAAAACCCAGGTATAGAAAGAGTGCTCACTTTAGTTTTAAAAAAGCCTTAATGACTACACAGGCATGAATGTTTTCTAAATGCAAGAGTACCTCAAAAATCAGGAAATGTGTTTAGATGTTTACTATTGAGGAGAGCTACCTTAATATGACTCAGTTTTTTAACTGATACAGTAGTTATGTTGAAATGTACATCAATTGTTTAAAAAATAGGTGCATAGGGGCATTAAATGCTTTAGCCAGTATGCAGAAGAATTGAAATGAGAGGTGCAGGCCATTCTTACTGATGCAAGCTGTACAACTAAGCATCTGAATGCATGCTGACACAAGCAGGATTCCCCTGGAGTGACACCAACTATTATTGAAGCCAATTCTCTTTTCTTTGTATCTAGGCATCATTAAAGTGGAAGGAAGGATTCCACCCAGGATCAATGTGTTACCTGCATTTGCAACATGCATGGTAAGTTCTGACATGTCTCTGTACATGTCCCTAAGGGGTTTACATATCAGGATATTCACTTCCATGTGTACCACTACCATGTTGTACAGGAGTATTTGTCATGATTAAGGGTTTTTAGGGCCCTTGTAATATCAGAAATCTTGGACCTGGAAGACAACTCACTGAAACCCTTTCCTTATCCAGCCTTATGAGTGGCAAGTCAATGCACCTATTAATATAGTCACCTATCATTAAAATGCTTCTGTTGCTGCTGTTGTTCCAAGTGGTAGATCTGCCGTGTTTCTGTTCAGGGTGACTCTTTATGGTAGGTATGCATGACATGGATGAGTGACCTGATTTTGTTGAGATTTAATCTTTTTAATTGAAGGAAGCTTTGAAATTGATTTCTTACAGCCTCAGCATATGGCATTTTATTATGATTAGTGAAGGCTTAAAGTGGAGGTGTATGAATCTTGCAGGGCAAATTTTAGGTAAGATGGAAACTTCAAGATTAATTAGGTATATACACCTCTCACAGATAGAATTATTAGTGTTGAGAATAAATTCATTACAAGTGAATATACAGCAGTTAGCACACTGTCTTAGGAGTCTTAGTGCTAAAAGGCTTACAACAGAGGTGAAACTGGCAGGCTGACCTTCCATCTTGTGCAGTATGTAGGTGTTTAAAAGAATAAACGCATCAGAGGGTTATGTAATTATAGTAGAATATTCAAAATATACAGAAGGCTCCTCAGTGATTAGTAGTCTTGCCGAGATGTTGGTTAATACTTCTGCATATTGTGCTGTGCACTAAGCAGGTACCTACCTCTGAAATGTCCAGATTTTGGAAGAAGTCCTGCTATTTGCCTCATATTTTTGCTCTGTTCCTTATAAAATTTGTGGTTTTCTGCCAAGTCACTGAAGGCTGAAGTCACTAAATAATGCCATACATTTGAGCTTCTGACTTCACATCCTTCAGAAAAATGCATGCTAACACAAATCTTTAGGAGTTTATAAATGCAATATTTAACATTTGTCCCTGTTTCAGGCATTTGTCTCTTCATTATTTTTGGCTTTGTCTAGATAGGCACATATACATTTATATAAAAGTAATCAAACTGTATTAACAAGTTAAAGTTAACAAACATTATGCTTCACATATAAAGCTATATATAATATAACCTAAGTAACATTACATAAATTATTCAATTTCTGCCACCTTTTTTTAAACAAGAAACATCTTTATTAAACCATCACTTACAACATAAGCAATAATATATTTATATAAATGAAAACAAACCACACCGATACAATCCTAGTTGCAAGCATTTTACATCACAAACCATAATGACACACTTCCAGATGCAAACATTATACGTCACTTATAATCAACCCAATCATTTTCAGTCAAACATTACATACAATTAATTTAAGTCCTACCTTCTTTTAAACCTCATTCCTCCCCTGCAAGTACTGTTCCCACAATTCCCATTTTTTTTCCTATGTAGCTTGCTCTTACCTTTTTTTCTAAAGATCTCAATTCCAGTTTTTAATGTCTGTTACTATATTCACTACTTTAGCAGTCTAAGAGGAGGAACTTCTAAGTTTGACCATCTAGTGCTCACTAGGATGAGAAGATGAAATGAAACTGGGCTGAGCTTTCAAAGACAAATTTTGTAGTAAGGTCAGGCAAATCCAGAGCCTCTAAGTTTGAAGAGCAACATAGATTGGTTGGATGGGCATTCCGTATTCTGCATCTATTGAATACAATAGCAGAGCAGATGTATTCAAATTCAAATTATAGTGAGTTACTAGACAAAATGAGACTGTTGTGCTGACAGAAAACAGCCAATGAATGAGAAAAGGGAGTGAATTTTGTGGTCAAATTAACATATGTGTGGATAACGAGAGAAACACTAGGCTTAAGAACACAACAAGGACAGGGTGGGAGGGTAGAAAATACTTCAGATACTTAGCTTTATTGTTAAGTGGCCTGGAGCTATCTCATAGCAAGTTAGCAGTTTAAAAAAGTGCAAAAGTATGCAAAAAAAAAAAACTTTTGGAACTCAACATCCAATGGTTAATTTACTTCTGTGATGGATCAAAGCAATCACAATATCTGAATTAGCTTGGCTGTCACTCTCCTCACAAGAAAGCAGGGTCTAATTACAGCAGTCAAATAAATGTCAAGGTGCATGGCAGCTATTTACTGGATTTACTGAATGTGAGCTTCATGAGCTTCAGAACACTTTCTGAGATATCACTGGATCAGAATCAACCAAACACTGATTAAACAGTTTAATAATATTTGAAAACAGCTAAAACAGATAGAAACTGTTAAATATCAACTTAAAACTTTTAAATTGAACATAAAACAGAAAAGAAATAAATGAAAATCCTTCAGACACTTCGTTTTATTGTGGAATGGTTTGGAAATTCTAATGAGCAAAAGATTAAAAGAAATGCAGAGATTTGGAAAAAAACTCTTGGAATTCAACAGCAAATGGCAAATATGTCCAAAACAAATGCAAGAACTGGAACACCCACACATATACCTTATTAAAAGGATACAAGGTCTAAGCAACATGACCTACATCGACCAACTGAAAGCCCTGTCACTATATTCGGTATCCTACAGACTGCTAAGAGAAGACATGTGTTTGGCATACAAGGTATCTTCTGATACATTACTGATGGATTTACTACACATCAGCAAGTCAAATGACATCAGGAATGCTCAGTCTAGGGATCTAAACCTCTTCTATAACATCAACTGAACAGTTTAGAGGGACAGGTATAGTCTGCAGAGGATACTGCTATTGTGAAACAGATTCCCCATCCATATAAACAAAGCTCAACCCTGTCCATTTTTAAGTGCATCTTAGATCTCTGAATGGGAAACAGAAAATTTACCCCAGCACAACAACAACAACAACTACCCTTTGTACTGCTATTGGACAGGTGCAGCTCCTAAATGCTTTATCCCATCCTTTTGTCCTCTCAAATTATGTATTGTATGATCCCAGTTATTTTTATTAGGGGTAATATACAATTATCGACCATGAAATGTGTAAGTCCTATCTATAACCAAGTGGAATAGAATATTTTGAGGGCAAAAAGGGAAATTTGCTAGGCTTAAAGTGGCTTGCAAGGGCCTATGAACCTAAATACACTTTTAACCTACCTCAGAGCAGTCATAACTCTTGAACTTGCCTGGCATTCACTCCACTCACAAAAAATAAATCAGTGTTTAATTCCAACATTTAGATCACTTTCATGGCTAAACACAGTTCATCCATTTGTATTTATTGACTATAGACTTTAAAACACTTTAAATACTTTTCTTAACATTTGTAGGGTTGGAATCAACAAAATATTGACTAATGTTTGTCTTTCGGCTTTTTCCCAGTAAGGGGTCGCCACAGCGGAACTCCGGTCAGCTAATGATTGGCAGTAGATTTTTATGAAGCGCCGAGGTGCTAGCTCGATGCCCAACTTTCAACGAAGGTACGCCCATTTACGCACGCATGTCTTTCGAATGCTACCTAACCACGGGGAGGAAATGCAGGCTCCACACAGAAGGCACTCCCAAGCCAAGCAGAGAATTGAACGGGAGAACCTCTTGCTGTGAGGTAACAATGCTATCGCTGTACCACCGCAGCGTCAACAAAATACTGATTAATACAACTTAATAATCATTTAAAAACAGCCAAAATGGAAGCAGTCTCTTCTTTGCCTGTAAGTGCTCTACTGCAATCAGTGTACTACCCTGGTAAACATCAATAAATGAATACATGCATAAAATATGAAATTAAAAAAATAACACAAAACGGAAACAACTAAAACAAACACAGACTATTATACTTAAAACAATTAACAAAATTCCTTATATGCATAACTCTGTTGTTAAATGGCATGGAACTAGCTAAAACTAGCAGCAGTTTAAAAGAATTGAAAAGTTTTGAAATAAAAGCTCTTGGAACTTAACAGCTGATGGTAAATATACTTCAAAGCTGCTGTAAAGCAATCACAACTTTTGAATTAGCTTAGCTGTCACACCTCTAACAAGGAAGAAGACTGGGCTTAATCCCAGTAGTTAGGCTATGTAAATGGCAAAATTCAATGCAGCTATTATCTAAAAAACTGAATATAGACCTACATACCTTTACAACACTTCTCCCAGACATTGTAGGTCAGAATCAATAAAACACTGACTAAAATAACCTAATAATTATTTAAAAACAGCTAAAACAGATGAAAACATTAACTAAGTAGTGTTAGTGGTGCAACAGGTAGCACACTTGCTTTTAGTGCAGAAAGATGTGGGTTCTATTCCCACACCAGGTAGACTAATTGCTGGCACTCCTGAGTCTGTCATTTTCTGAGGAGACATTAAGCTGAGGTTCCATCTGCTCGACATGGTGGTAGCTCAAATTGATATAAAAGATCCATAGCACCTATCGAAAAGAGTAGGGAAAGTTCCCTGATACCCCTGCCAAAAGTTCCCCTAGTAGTAAAAATATCACTTTGGGTCTCCCCTGAAGAGAGACTACTAATTAATAGGACTAACCTGATCAACAAAAGGATAAATAAAAATAAATAAGAAAAGATACAAAGAAATGAAAATAAAGAACGGTGATGCAGACTTAAAATGAACTTAAAAACAGATAACAAAGAAATGAAAATACTTCAGACACTTAGCTCTGGTGTTGAAGGAACTGGAAACATTTCAACCAGCAGCAGTTTAAAACAAGTGCAAAGGTTTGAAAAAACAGACTTAAAACAGATCACAGGAAATAAAAACAACTAAACAGATGCAGACAGTTAAACTTAACTTAGAAACAAATAAAAAAATATTTGGACTCAATTCATTACTGAATGGCCTGGAACTAGCTCAAACCAGCAGCAGTTTAAGAGGAGTATAAAGGAAAGAACGCCTCATGGAACTCAACAGCTAATAGCCAATACACTAACCTGCCCCAAAACAATCACAACCCCTGAAGTGGCTTGGTTGTCACTCCCCTCACAAGAAAGAAAACAGGATTCAATTCCAACTGTTAGATGACTTTAATGGCAGAAAACAGTGTAGCTGTTTATTGGAATTACTGAATATAGGCTTAAGGAGCTTTATGGCGCTTTGCCCGGATGTTGTAGTGTCAGAATCAAAAACATACAGATTAAAATAACTTAATTTTAAAACAGCTAAAACAGATACACACTGTTAAAGATTTACTTTAAATAGATAACAGAATATTGAAACAAATAGATACAGGTAATTAAAATGAACTTGAAATAAAAATGAAATGAAAATTCGTCAGGTATTTAGCACATTTGTTGAATGCCAGGAACTAGATCAAGCCCTCAGCCATTTAAAGGAAATGCATAGGTTTGGGGAAAAAAAAACTCTTGGAGTTCAATATGAAATAGCAAATGTACTTCTTCCTTAAAGCAGGTCAGAGTTCTTGAACTAGCTTCACTCTCACTTGTATCACAAGAAGGAAACAACGGCTAATTCCAATAATAAGATCAGATAAATGAAAAAATATATAATGCAGCTAGCTATTTATTGAAATTACCGAACATATGCTTAAAGAATTTTAAAATGACTTTTCTCACATTGTAGAGTCAGAATCAATAAAACACTGATTAAAATAACTTTATAATTATTTTAAAATGGGTAAACAGATACAAACTATTAAAAACTAACTTTATAAAGGATAACAAGAAATGAATAAAATCCAATCCAAAAGCCACAGGACCCGGAGCTGATGTTAATATAGTATCTGATTTATTAATCCGCACACAAAAGTAAAATAAATAAATAAGTAAACCAAGCGCTTTCACCCGGCTCCTGCCAGGCTTTATCAAGGAACAGGATCAAGGAGCAGGAGCCGGGTGAAAGCGCTTGGTTTATTTATTTATTTATTTATTTTACTTTTGTGTGTGGATTAATAAATCAGATACTATATTAACATCAGCTCCGGGTCCTGTGGCTTTTGGATTGGATTTTATTGGTTTTGTTTCTTGTGACGTTAGTTTTGGATTAACAAGAAATGAAAGCAACTAAAATAGATACAGACTGTTCAAATGAAATGAAAGGAATGAAAACAGATACAGATGGTTAAAATGAACTTAAAACAGACAACAAAGAAATATTCTTCTGGTAATGAGCCCTGTTATTAAATATTCTGGAACTAGTTTGAGCTACCAATGATTTAAAAGAAGTGTAAAGGTTTGGAAAAAGTGTGTATGATTCATTATGTGCAGGTGTCTCTTTTTAGATCTAACCTGAGAACTTTGTTTAGTTAAATGATTTGCTCATTTTTATAAAGTATGCACGTATAAATGAAATAACTTGAAAAACAGGATAATATTCATTAACAGCTTATACCCATAACATTCAATTTCTATTGCACTTCAACATAACAGTTAGGCTGGTGTTTAAGACAAACTATAATATCATAGGTTCATAGGTTCATACTAGGCTATCTGCCCTAGGGCATTTATAAGCCTAGCCAGAGTGTGTGTGGCTTTCACCACCCCTTAGGATGAGAATACTATACCCATTAGTTTGCTGTGCCTCTGTCCAGACTGCAAATCTTAAAGCTGGCTAGCTACAAAGGGAGGGTGGAGCCAAATCTGGTGTTTACTTAGTAAAATATATTCACAGTATATAACCACCTCACTCATTTCTCATTTAGGGGTTTGAAGTTGTTGTCTCTGTTAAAAAGAGGTATACTGGTATAAAATCACTTCTCAGTCTCAGCAAAGCAGAAAGATAAACACTGATAAATAATAATTGTCCCCTTTTCCTTCATATTTGGAACTGATCTATCCATTTGGCATGCTACCAGTTAGTAATAAAATACATTTAATCCTGCTCCTTGTTCTGAAAAGATGAAGGAAATATTGAAAGAGCAAAACAGGAAGATGGGGATGATAAACATTAACATGTTAAGTAAAGCCAGCAATGTATGTATGTATGTAGTTAATTATTTACTTGGGGCGGCACAGTGGTGCAGCAGTTAACGTTGTCACCTCACAGCAAGAGGTTCTCCGGTTTGATTCTCGGCTGGGGTACCTTCTGTGTGGAGTTTGCATGTTCTCTCTGTGTTCGTGTGGGTTTCTTCCAGGTACTCCGCTTTCCTCCCACATTCCAAAGACATGCAACTGGAGCATTTCTCCCAGGGCCTCCACTGAAAACAGGCTCTGTGGAACCTAGTTGGACTTTCCCGGTCAACAAATGTTAAATAAATAAAAAAATAAATAAATAAATACTTACTTAGTTCATAAGTAGACTGGTCTGGGGACCCAACTCTGAGACAGACCACAGTGCCTTTACAGTATTTATAAAATATCTACACAATTCAAACTCCAGAATGGGAATGCAATGTAACTGAACATGATACTTCAATGTAGCTTGGGGACAAGTATGGTAATTGTAAACAGAGTGATGGGTACAGTTACAGAAGGGAACATAATGCAGAGATGGAATGCAAATACAAGAAGCTGAAAAGTTTATATAAGTTTTTTGTATGCCAGTATTCTGTTCACCTGTATTTCATTACTTGGTTGCTCAAAAAATCTAATTATTTTACACTGTCCTAGGAAACTGTATAACCCTCTACTAACACCACCTAAGAACACAATTTGTGACAGATGCAATTACATTAAGAACCTCACAAGCCAGTATATCAGGCACTGAGAAGGTTGTCAACATGAACACCATACCTCAAATACCACTCACACCTACACAACAGACACACACATGAGGAGGTCCTCAACAAAAACATACCCAAACAAAAGAAACCTCCAAGGCAAAAATACACGTAAACTCAACAGCCCACCACACCACACACCCCACATAGTGCACACAGCTGTGTCTCACAGCCACTAAGGCCTAACCCTAAACCTAACATATTAGTCACAGCAGACTCCTATGTGAGACACACACATGTGCCCCCCTCACCAGGCTGGATAAGAAGAAAGTCACATTTAGTTGTTTGTCAGGTGCCAGAATCTGCTATATCACACATGCACTCAAGTCTCTTAACAACAGGTACTGTTATGACTCTGTCATAGTCCATGTTGGTGTGAATGACTTGAGACGTACCTCCCTGAATGATATGAAGAGACACATGATCGAGCTCGCTGTGTCCCAGGCAGGTATGTCCCTAGCCTTAAGCAATATTCTACCATCACCCAAAATGATGGCTCAATACAAACAGAAAATGATTGACTTTAACAATTTGTGTCATTCCAATGGATCCAGTACCTGAGATCCTGGGAAGACATGATCAACAGACCACAATGCTTTGCCAGAGATGGCCTGCATATGTCTCCTTTAGGCTTCAGGTTTCTGGCAAAGGCTCTTGCCAACCCCAAAGGCAATACCATGAGGACAAATCTAAAAACATAAAAAAATTCATCAAAATGAAAATTAAAGGCCATGCTGCTAAACACTAGGGGTCTAAACATGACACTGCACTCATTGCAAGCATTCTTAATCATGGAAGATGCTGACATTTGTGCAGTCACAGAAACCTAGTTCAAAGCTACGGACAGCACCCTAGCCATACCATACATTCTGGCCAAATAGTATGACACACAAGAGACACTCCAGGTGCAGTTAACCATTCACAAAACTCCTATTCAAATCTTAGCTAGCCACAGGCCCCCAACTCTGACTCAAGATGTCCACTCCACTTATCTGGACCTTTTTGAATCTGTCAAGATTCAACTCTTTACCCTAATCCTGGCAACTTCAACTAACCAGCCATACACTGGAAGAACTACTCATGCCAAAACACAAATGCCAAGAGATTCCTTGATTTCATCAATGCAAATGCCTTGGACCAGCTGGTCGACATCCCCACAAGAGGTGATAATATCTTGTACTTGGTATTAATCAACATGAGTAACTATTGCAGCATCCCTAAGGTGTCATCCTCCCTGGTAAGATCCGACCACAAAGTGGTCATTTTCAAAGTTACCATCTCCCCACCCCACCCCTGCTAGGGTCAAACAAAAAACTTCTCCAAAGCTGATTACATACTCATGGGGAAAGTATAAATAGTTTCACAGCTCCCACCCCCCGTAAGAATTGGCACAAATGTCCAAACCTACACCAAAGTACTATATGAGCATTTATATAGCTGCATGGAATCAGGAATACCTGACAGGACAAAATCCTCCTCCTCAAGGAAGAGTAAACTTGTCTGGTGGACATCTGCAATAAATAAACTCTATAATAAAAGGGAAAAAAATGCTGTCCAGGACCAAGAAGGAGCAGGTGCCTAAATGGAAGAAATTTCTCCTTAACCTGAACAAACAAATAAGAACACTTGTGAAATCATAAGGTCTTCACATATGTCCTCAATCTCAAAGGAAGCACTCAGATCTGCTCAGAACTGGTGGTCAAGGACACCACATGCACAAACACCATAGATATAGTCAACCTGCTGGCAGACAGGTTCAGTGAAAACTTCATCCCTCTGTCTCCCCCATCAGTAAATCAGGACATCCCCAGCACCTGCCCCCCTCCCCTTATCTCTAGGGAGTAAGTCATCACTGTCTTATCAAAAGCAAAAAAAAATACACCCTCCATGGGACCCAGTAACATCCCAGGCTGCATTCTACATGAACTCAGGCAGGAAATTGCAGCACCATTAGGCACTCTATTCAACCAAAGCCTGAGTACCAGCTTTATCCCAGCTGAGAGCCACTGTCATCTTTTTGCAAAAAGGTGGAGCGTCCACCAATCCGGGAAATTATAGACCCATCAGCCTAACTAGCCTGATCTGTAAAGCCATGGAACAAATTATCATGGATCTCATTAACAAGGACATTGGCAACCTCCTAACACTTGATACCACACAGTTTGGTTTGATCATACCTGCTAAACTTGGTCAACTTCTTTGAGACAGTCAACAAAGCCATAGACTAGGGGAAGATGGGCATACCACCTACCTTGACCTGGCCAAAGCCTTTGATACTACTCCCCACTCAGGAATAATAGATAAACTCTCTCAACTAAGCATCAAACTGTATATTACCAGATGGGTAGCAAACTGGCTCAGTGATAGAACCCACCTAGTCAAATTAGGAGAAGCCACCTCAAGCAGTAGACCCATAATGAATGGCGTACCCCAGGGATTGGTCTTGAGGCCTCTGTTGTTCAGGATATACTTTTCTGAGGTGCAGGCAAAAACCAGTGGGCTATGGCAGACCAAGTTTGCAGTTGACTGCAAACTGGTCACTGTCATCAATTCCCCTAGTGATGTGGATATCCTGCAAGAGGGTCTCACCCAAACAAATGACTGGTGCCAGAAACATGGCCTCAAACTGAATGCCAAAAAATGCATTATCATCCCCTTTGGGGAGAGTGACGTCCCCACAAATTATCACATTGATAACAAGGTCCTAAGTACACAATCAGTCATAAGGGACTTGGACACCTAGGTTGATAGCAACCTGACTTTTGACCACCATATTGTCGCCACTGTATGGAAGGCTTTCTACATGGCCAACCTCATTATGAAAGGTATCTCATCCAGGGACAAGGTCATAACATCCCGGTATTCTTCCCTTATAAGACCTGTTATTGAGTACAATGCCCCTTTCGGCATGTACCTCACAATGCACATGCAGCAGCTGGAGAGACCACAGAGGTTCCTCATCAGGAGAATCCAGGACCTCAAACATCTGCCCTACACAGTTAGGCTAAATACCCTGTCCCTCTACTCTGTCATACAGACTCTTCATAGATGAGCTCTGTCTGGCATACAAAGCAATCTCAGATCCCGCCCTGATGGGCCTGCTGCATATCCGCAAGTCCAGCTCCACTTGAGTAACCCGCACATGCAACCTCAACCTGGTATGTGACATTAATAGGACTTGTTGGCAGGACAGATTTGTGTCCAAGAGACTCCCCCTTCTGTGGAATAGACTCCCTCTCCAGATCAAGTAAAGTACCTCATTAAGCCTTTTTAAATGCAACCTGGATAACTGGATGGGGAACAGAAAATACACCCTGGAATTCCAACTGTGTCCTTGCTGGACAGGGGCATTGGGTGCTGACTTATTGGAACATGGGCTAAATTCTTGGCTAGGCTTGTAAGGGCCTCAGGGCTAATAGCCTAATAACTTCCTAACTTCCTATGATCCTATCCAATATGTCATGACCAGATAGGGAAACAAAAGCTGTGCCTGAAAATTAGGTAATAATTTTCATATTCTAATGTGTTAAAAGAATAAATTAGTTTCTCCTGGGGTCAATTTTCATAAAGCCCTTTAAACTCACAGGAAAGCCAAAATGTGGTCTTTTGCAGGTTTTGCCACTGTTTTGTAGAGATGTCAGATGACAGATGCAGGACAGGATCTGACTGATAAGCAGTCTGCAGGAGAGAGACAGTGGTCTTCATGAGTGAGATTAAAAGGAAAGCTGGGGAACAAGGCAAAATGGAATGTAACTGGCAGTCATTTAGCATTTTTTAGTGATAGGAAGAGGTACCCACAGCTGTTGGGAAGAGAAACAAATCCACATATCACTCTGACATCCACTCAACAAGCAGATTTTTTTTAGTAATGATTATGACAGAAGCTAAAGGTTAGGAAATTTTAAAAAACAATGCAAGGCAATTATAATTTGAAAAAAAATCCAATTATATAATAAGGTTTAATTATATTCTGACAGGACTTAGTGAGCTTAGCTGTTTGATCCCAGTTCCATCTGTAAATATACAATAAAATTCAGCATTAGGAAATTCTCTACTGTTATACTGATAATGTTAATTTCTTAGAAATAGATTCAGTACAGTAGATTTAAGACTAAACATTAGAGTTTGTTCACTGGTACTCTATGGTTACATTAAGCATTCTTCCCTCCAAAGTCTTAAAGGTATATATATATATATATATATATATATATATATATATATATATATATATATATATATTGTCATAGTCTGCCTTTTCTGTCCTTATTGTAATAAAATACTGAATAATCAACAAAGCCAGAAATATTAGCATTAAAGTTTTAGTCACACTAGTTGTCTATTCTGACTTTTAACATTTTGTTATTTCTTTCCCTCTTTGGTCAAATGTTGGAACTATATCCAGAATGGCTTTATAATCCGTTATTCTAAGAAAGAAAGCCCAGAGACAAAAGTGATTAAAATCTGCTGTGGAACTTTGCTGCTGTTAACTGTAGCCTCCATCATCTATTATGTTTTGAAAAGATGAGCTTTGAAGAATGGAATTGTCTGCACAATGTATACAAGCAAGCTGCAACCATTCACAGCAAACAGAACAGTTATGGTAAGTTGTCGACATGAAGAATCAAACTTTGGGAGCTATGAACAGTAATATTGGCACATGAGAACATACCTTAGAACCTGGGCACAAACTGGACTCATTACATTAGATATATGGCTTTAACCAGCTTCTGTAACAGCTGACTGTTAAGATGTATAAAAATATTTTAGAAATGTAGTTGATTTTACCTGTTCACCTTTTTAGAAAAAAAATATTGAAAAGCCAAATTAAATTACAGCAAAAATGCTTCAACAGCTCTCCATGCATTTATTGGCAAGCACTAATACTTACACCTACTTGTACCATATGCTAGGATTATGAATTTTAACAAAATATACAAGAAAAGAAATGCATCATAATTGAGTATGGAGTTCTGAGATGCATTGATTAGAATTGGACTCTTTCAAGTCTGACTGACTACACTGTGAAGAATTTGGTTAGTATTATACATTGGTTTAGGATGCTTAACGAAGATAGGCCTGAGGTCCTTCATATTTTTCAGTATGAAAAAAAAATTTGAATAAAGTCTGGAGACTTTCTGTTATGGTGAGACCTCCAGAATGGCTTCTTTTCTTGTAAGAGGTTTGTAATCTTGACTTGGGCCACCACCTATTGATGAGGTGGGATGTTGGGAAGGGAAGAAAAGGTGGCCTTTGTGGAGAAATGAAGGGAATCTTGCAGAATACAGATATGATCTCTCTTATCCATCTATTCTAAATTATTTTTTGCCATGCTTACAGATTAAGGGAAATTCAACCTCCAACTGCATCCTGATAGAGGCAGTTCAGGTAAGATTTCAGAGATTCTGTGGCTGGTTCCCAGAGCAAACACCATGAAAATCTTGGTTCTGTCAACCCCCTTTTGCCTCTGAGATGGTTCTATTTGAGAAATTCATATGTTCATAGGATTTTCTGTCTAAAAACTGTTCATTTGGGTGCTGTTGAGCTTTTTGGAACCATATGTTCTGTATTATCTTCTGGTTCCTAGAAAAGTTCATCTGAGGAGTGGAGACTTTAATGCTCAAACTTGTGGGTGTCTTGACTTCCTGCTCACTCTTCTTCAACTTGTCTGTCATGTGAGATCCAAGCAAGGAGGAATCGTTATACAAGGCATTAGTAAAAGACACTTTAAGTAATAATCATTTCTTCAAGGTACAAAAAAAATGCTTAGCAGTATGAGCTGTATGATTGTGTAGTGAAAGAAGCCACTCATAATGCTCAGTACTAATGATCTTAAACCATCTTTGCTAATGCACTTCGCTGATTACAACAGGATCCTTTTACTTACACTCAGAGCACAACAAAGGATGCTTCCGTTACAGTTATGTTAGCTGTCCCACTGTGATATGCTGTATACACTGTATGCTACTCTTGAAATCAAATGTTTCTATTTTGCAGTCAAAATAACATATTTTGTCTGAGTGACTTGTTACTGTAATTGCAACAGGTTATTTTGACTAAAACTGATAATACACAGTCCCAGTGGGAAATTAAAGTACTTAAAGTAATGCTCAAAGAAAGAACGTACAAAGTCACATCAATTGATAAGATCACACAAGAGGTAACAATTAGAATCAAAAGGTTTCCATCCATCCATTTTGAGTAATACAATGAAAGAAAGGGAAATAAATAACAAAGAAATATCTGAAGGGTGCAACAGAAAAATACAATGATTTTGGATTACAATGCAAGCATTAAGAGAGTCACAGAAGAAAATTGGAAAATAATTCAATAAAATATATATTTTGATTGTTGCTTAGTCAATCAATACTAACTGCCTTACTGTTCTCATTGTAAAAGCTGTACTTCAGATTACTCATTGTAAATATTGTTTCAAAATGTTATGCAATTATGTCATTTCCTTTGCTCAAACCTTCTTGTGATAACTGTAACAAGTTTACTTGCTTCTATGTAAATACTTGATATAATATTCAGATATTCTTTAACTCAGTAATTTCTGCCCAATGGGCCTGGGTCTAGGATGAAAAGCATCTACTGACCAGTCCACCTGACTGGTTATCAAAATATAATATATGAATTGCAGTTTATGCAAATCAATAGAAAATAAGCCTATTTTGTACACAGGAGAAATAAAAAACTAAAGATTTTGTGGAGAGTGAGACAAAAAAGTATCCGTATTCATAAAAAGTGAGGACTTGTGAATTTTGTTCTAAATATCAGTACATTAACAAAGGGCCCGATGTTTACTTCACTCATTTTAATGTCAATTTATGAGCAAAAGTGCACTTTACCTGTAGTTCAGGTGTGGTTATATACCTAGAACTGTGTCACAACTGCAAGTTGTTCTAAGTGGATTGAAAGACTCACATGTTGGCACAGAGATTTTGTGAGCAAGCACATATACAGTGAGAATATCAGACCAACAGTGCTTTTTGTAAATGTTTATTGACTTACAGAAATCTTAAAAAAATATTTTTTTTCTATTTGTCCAAGTTAATGAAAGAGGAGGTAATAATGAAACACTCCTTGACAAAACTGAATGGAGTGTCAGCTGAAACTTATTGCAGAAAGGTAGTCCTTGGATGAAATTATGTGATTAGTATAAAATATTTTTAAAAACTCTGGTCTATTTACTCTGAAGAAGTCTCAGCTTTTCAGGAGATGAAAGAGCTCAATAACTTCATCAGTTCTTATGGATTTTCTTTTGTAGCTCAATGTGCTGTTTTTTTTTTTTTTTTTGTTTGTTTGTTTTTTTTTTCTAGTCAAGCAGTTTCTACATGTACATAAAAAGTATTTCGATTTTTTTTTTGCCTTTTAACTAATTACATTGCATAGTTGTCTGTTTAGTATGCCATATTCACTACCTTTAGATCTGAGAGTCTATACTGAATATTTAAATTATGCTGTGTGGTGGCAAATGTCTTTTTTACTCTTACATTTCATTGCATTTGTTTGATGGTAGTAAGACAACAAGCTTGTCTAATTTACTAGTTATTATATGCTGCTGTGACTGGTCTTTTTGCAAAATATATAATGTGTTATTAAGTCCACCAACAAGATACGTTCTTGTGTTTATTGCAGTTTCTTTTAAATGCTTCTGTATTTAAATTGTGTTGCTTTCAGTAAGTCAAGCAATGTAAATATATCAAACACATTTGAGAAATGAGGGCCTGTGAAGAGAAGACAGTTGCGTGGATATTTTCAGTCTGTGTATTTGCTTCTATTTTGTGTGCACTTTAGAAAACTTAATAATTGATGTTGAACAAACACACTGCCTTAAATCCCTGCTACCCTTTATCAGGGAGATTGTCAAATCTCAGAACTCCTCCCACTGCTTGGCAGGTAATAAAAGCAGGATAGTCTTTCACAGCCACAAACAGAAGCCTTTCAGTTTTTCTAGTACCATTGGAAAAGAAGTAGCTCTAGACACTGTTCCTCTCTCACTTACTTCATCTTCTGTGCACAGACAAGAAACCTTTGTTTTTTTCCCTCCCTCTGCTTTTTTCTGTTTATGCTTAAACTGTGTTTAGTGCTCAGTTTCTTAAAAATAAAAAAGTGCTATGTTTTCAGTATTATTTATCCTCTATCACAGTATATGTTTATATTGTGTGTATTTAGTTGATTTCTAGTTTGTGTGGGGTTTTAAACCCTTTCCAAGTGCTTTATGTTTTTTTAGTGAATGTTTTAGAGAGTTTCTGCACTGGGGTCGTTTTAGTGCAGGTCTGTCATTGCCACATGTTGCCATAATTGCAAGTAAGTCACAGCAGTTATTTTCGTTGATTTAAAGCTTTACTTTGAATTTTTTGACAGGTAAAGTTGCTATTTTTCCTGGGGGGAGGGGTGTTCTTCACATCTCCAAGTATACAAGTGAATTGTATAGATATGATGACTTTTAGACTTTTTTTATTTAAATTGTGATTTTGGTGCCATTTTGTTTCTGGATTTTGGCTAAAACTGTATCCACCCCTCAGAGCCTTTTTTAGGGAATGCCAAAGTATCAAACCTACTGACAGACTTTAAACCCAGAGGAACCTAAAAGTGTTACTGCTCAATGCTAGGAGCTTTAACAAAAAACTACACACCCTACAAGCTTTCATCATTCTGAAGAACATAGACATTTTTGCCATTTCCCAGATATGTTTTAATGCTGCAGAAAGTACTCCAGCAGTGCAAGGCTACAGTGCCTTCCACACATTTAGGCTATCAGTTGCACAGATAGGGACTAAAGGCAGAGGTAACTCGATTTACATTAGCAACAATTATACCTCAAGGCTGGTTAAATAGGATGATACCCTCGAGTTACTGGCTAGGTTTAAAATGGTCCTTCCGGACAGTTAGCCTAGTATTCTTCTATGAACCTGTAAAACTATGAGTTCATCCACATGCAAGTAACCTTAGATAGGGCTCCTTGCCATATCTTAGCAAACTATAGGTCACCATCTATGTCACAAAATTCCCACAACTCTTATCTAGACCTACTGGAGGCACTCTCAATCCAAGTAAGCACTCTATTCATAGGAGACTTTAACTACCCCTCAACAGAATGGGAAACATACACGGTCTCCAACTTGCAGGCACAACCTTTTTTGGGCTTTATTTACACAAATGCCCATAATCAGTTAGTGCACACTTCAAGAAGAGGTTTAACATACTGGATCTAGTTATCACCAATATGGGAGAGAGCTGCACTCCTCCCCATGTCATGTCCTCACTGGTGAGGTCGGATCACAAAGCTGTCTCATTCTAAATAAAAATCAACTTGGAAAACCCAGCAAAATGTGTTAGAAGCTATTCTAACACAAACTACATCTGATTAAGCAACAGTTTGTCAACATTCAGTGCCTCGCCTAACCTAGAGTTTACAACAATCTATGTAGAATTATTCACAGAAGCACTGTACAAACATGTATATGGCTACACAGAGGCTGTTGTACTTATCAAAAGTAAGCCCAAAGCAAACCCCAAAAGCAAACTACACTGGTGGAATCCTAATCTTAGCCGGGTATATAACAAAAGGAAAAAAGTCGTGACCAAAGTCAAAAAGAGCCAATTCTCATAATGACAAGAGCTTATTAATTAAATTAAACAGAAAACTAAGAAGACAAATTAAATCCAACAAGGCCAATTAAGATGTCAAGATAGCTTCTCAGGCTAAAGACAACCACAAGGCCTTCTACATGTATGTAACACACAATAATGTTCAGAACTAGTATAAATGGTACTATCTTCACTGACCAGAGTAACATAGCAAATCTAAGGGCCGACAATTTCAGCTCAAACTTCACCCCCACTTCCACCCTGCCACCCCTTGTGAAGTACCTATAAGCATAACCCCCCAACTCTCAGCAGGGAGTAAGTCATAGTGACACTCGCTAAGGCTAAAAACACAGACTCATTGGGGCCTGACAGTATCCCAAGCTGCCTCCAAAAGAGCCAGGCACTTCCACCTATGGTCTTTCATTTAAGGATCCTAATTTTGATGGGGGATCAGGTGTGTGAGAGCTCTGACTTGTCTGAGTTGGATCAGTCAATTATCTCTAATGACAAACAGGTATAGGAACCAAGTTTTCTTTTTCCCAAATGCTGGCTAGATTTAGGGATGTATTTAATTGTTAGCTACCTTCTGCTGCCACTGAGACTGTCAGGATATGTGATCTTTTGGAGGATGAGGTACTGTATTTGAGTCCTTCCTCCAATAATCCCAGCACTGGAGGATGTTTCAAGAAAGCCTGTAATTTTCCTCTGCTTATTGAGGCTCTCCCTAAAAAATATTTAGGAAATTCAGAGTATCCCCCAACATGCCAGGCTTCTAAACCCCTTTGTCTGTGTCTGTCTCCTTGGCTTCTAATAAAAAGACAATGTCTTCTTCAAATCTGGTCCTTCAAGATAAATTAGGAAAGTAGCTAGAATCTCAGGGAAGGAAGATGGCACATTCTAGCACAGTAACTTTTAAAATATTTAACTATCACTTTTTTTTGTGGAAGTTTGTGTTGAGATGAATGTATAATTTAGAAGAGTTTGCTGCATCATTGCCTGCTGAACAAAATGTCTGTGTCAAGGATATTATTTTTAATGTTTCTCATGTGTCAAAACATTTGCTAAAGAGTGCTTTTGAGGGGGCTGACACTATATTCAGACTTGCTACTTTGTCTGTAGTGTTGAGGAGGCATGCTTGGTTGCACAGCCAGAATTTCTCTGATGAGTTTAAAAATGAGATTTTGAATGCTCTTATGGAGTCTGATTGTGTGTTGGTATAGCAGCTAATCAGATGCTTAAACACTGGGATGACAGAAGTAAACTGATGCAAGGAGTATCAAAAATGTTTTATATTCCCAAGTTCTCCTCCTTTAAGCAGAATCATTTTCAGTGGCCTCTTAAACAAAAGCCCCAGCCTAACAAGAACCAAGGTAATAAAGGGAAACGTCAGGATGAGAACTCCACCAAGCCTAACAAGAGGGGTCCCTTTCCCAAAAAGGATAACCCCCCTCCCAATTTATAACCATGCTGAGAAGGGACACCCATATTTTTCAAGCCCCGACCCATCGCCGAGTGGTATGACTCTAAAATTGTCTCTCAGCAAGCTAGTGTGGCCATCAGTGGTTTCTTACAAATGGGTTCTCAACATTGTAAGCAGGGTTTACGGATGGCAGTGAAAAAATCACCCTCCTCCATTCAGAGGGGTTCCCTCTCATCCACCAGACCAGTCTTTGTAACTCTCCAGCATATGCTAGACTCAGGGGTCATAGACCAGGTGCATCCTTCCAAGAGAACGGGGGGTGGGGGGTTATTCTCGAATTTTCCTGGTTCCCAAAAAAGAACTTTCATGGAGACCAGTATTGGACCTTTCCTTTCTGAACACTTTCATCCAGTTTGCCAAGTTCAAGATGCCAGAACACTACTTCATGGTGACCCTGTGAACAGCCTGTGTCTAGGTGTTTGGAATTGTTAGAGTAGGTTTTGGTCTTACTCTCTGTCTCTTCCAGGTTCAAGTTATGCCTGACCCATTCTCAAAGTCTAATCTTTCTAGGATGTTTAATTAACTCTAGTGAAAGAATCACCTTTCTGCCCAAAGACTAGATCCCATTTTCACCAAATGGTGTTTCTGGAATTCTACAAAAGTAATGTCACCTCCGCCGAGAATTCCTGAAATTTCTTGGACTGATGGTGTCCATAGTTCTTATGATATCACTGGCTCATCTTCAATATGAGAAAAATTCAATGGAATGTCTGAAATTGTTGGACCCAGCACTTTCATTCCCTGGAAGCCAAGTAACTGGTGCTTCCTTTCACCAGATGAGAGTTATAGTAGTAGAGAGAACAGTTGACTGTCAGTCCAGGACGTTCATTCTCCCTTCAGATACATGTGCAATCTGTCCAGGCAGATTCATCCAACCTTGCATGGGGAGCTATGCCAATGGGAATGCAAGTGCAAGCCATTTCAGGGCAAAAGGATGCATGGAAGCACATCTGTATCAAGGAGATGCTGGCAATGATTCATTCTTGAAGGTTTTTCATCACCTATAGACTCCAGGTCCTCCCCAGGGGATTACTGACAACACCCCAGATGTGTGGTATCTCAACAAACAAGGGGATATGAGGTCTTACCCTCTGAGTTGATAATGGACTTGGAGTCTGCTTCTCAGTATTCTCTGTCTCTTCAGGCTTCATGCAGCCTGTCAGAGCAGAACACTGGGGCAGACAGACTGAGCAGATCCAGGGCAATCTCCCACAAGTGGCAGCTGAAGGCAGTGGTGATCCAGGATCTAGTCTAGATGTAGGGAAGGCCTCAAATACATCTGATTGCCTCCTTGGAGGACAAACGCATTCTCATATCCTTGGATGGGTATGTTCCTGTATATGTTTCCACCCTCTCCACTGATTCAGAAGATACTTCTCAAAGTTCAGAAAGAAATATCAAAGATCATTGTTGTTACAAGTATTGGCACAGGCAATCTTCATTCTCCTTATTAATGGTATTGGCCAATGTCAATTAACACAAACTTCCTCACACAGTCTCAGAGGCAACTGATGCACCCTGATTTGGAGAAACTTCATTTGACAGCCTGGATAATTCAATCTTGACTTTGTTTAGACATTTGTTTCAGAAGGGTGTGCAGAAGGTATTAAAGAAAACTAGAAAAGCTGTTACTAGAAAATCTTAATGTTTATAAATGGATAAGGTTATCTAAGTGGTGCCTAAATGGAAAGATGGGCTCTGTTGAGGTTACTATCCCTCTTGTCTTGAAATATTTGTGGCGGTTGAAGTCAGGAAGGCTGATCATATTGAGTGCATGAAGTTGCATTTAGAGGCCATCTTTGCATGTCTCCCTATGGCTCCCACTCTTCCTTATTCTCAGGCAAATTCCTCTCTCATGGGATCTCAACTATGTTCTTGAAAAAGTGACATTACCACCTTTTGAACCAGCAGTTCATGCTGATCTTAAGTTTGTAACATAAAAAACTGTTTTGCGTATTGCCCTGACATCTGCAGGGTGAGTTTCTGAGCTGCAAGCTCTCATGGTGGAACACCCTTAGCTTAATTTCCACAATAATAGGGATGTGTTGCATACTAATCCTGCTTTCATGCTGAAAGTGGTCTCAGAGTTTGCTCCCAATCAGTTCATTAATCTCCCTGTGTTTTTTCCATAGCCTAAGAATGAGGAAGAGAGGATACTTTATACCTTGGATGTGCATCGGCAACTCAGGTACTATCTTTACAGAGCAAAATCCTTTAGGAAAGCCAGAAGGCTTTTTATTTCCTTCTATGGGGCAAAGAAAGGTCAACATTGGGAGCATCCATTGATGCTAGGAACTAAAACTAAACAAAATTAACATTCAAAAAACACTTTATGAAGTGCACACTGTATAATAATATAATTAAACCTGCCCTTTCCCCACTATAGTGCGACCTCTCAGTTGGTACATATAATTAGTTTTGGGGGGCACAGTGCCCCCACAAGAAGAGCAATACTTCAATACCAGACACGTACACCCATGGAGAGGGGGCTGTGCCCCCCACACACCCGCTACTTATATATTTCAACTGCAAGGTCACACTAAAGCGGAGAAATGGCAGGTTTCCTTATAGCTACATTACCATGGTAACGCTTCCTTTATGTTGGTCAACTATAACTATGACATGATTTAATTTACGATGAAATGCCTATGAAACAAAAAGGGATTTTGATGGTTAACATTCAACTAAAAGCTGTTCGAAGAATGTTTTCTTTCACGATTAACCATAGCTCCAACATACACACACAACTGTTTTTCATCTTCCTACAAGCACGCGCACATACAGACACACAATATCTTTGCTGAACTTCCCTGTGCCACAAGCACTCCAATATGAGTGAATTGACGACTATCATGTTTCGCAGTGGTCATTTTTTTTTTTTTGCCCAGAGTAAAATTTTACTAGGGTGACCAACAAACTGATTCACTCACACAAGCAAATTAGAAGCTTCTGTTTAAGATCACACCGTTAATTAGCATTAGCCATACCCCCCTGTCTGCATTAGTGCAGGGCTTCACCCATATAACCACTCTCTGTTCTAAGGCCCCAGTGAGAGGTAAACCTCAGTGGTAGTAATCTTTGAACTAGGAAGAGTTAGTGATATGGAAACCTTCAGAGATAAGATTTACGCATCATACTAAGCATTTCCAACTCCCAATGGTAGATTTTAAACCTCTCCTTCACTCTTCAAAAATTTCAAGTTCTCTCTGATATATGGTGGTACTTTTTGTACCTGATGCATGTGCCCTTTGTGGAGAAAAAGATGTGTTTCAAAATCACCACAAGACTAAATGTCTAGCTTAGTGTGGCAAGTAGATTTGACAACATCCGCCCTTCAATCTTCCAAATTTTAAGTTCTGACAAGAACATTGTTGTTCTTTTTATACTTAGGGTAGGTGCTATTTGCCAACATCTGAGTGAAAGAAGGATTAGAGAACAAATCTATTCAATTTTAATAAGTCATGACAATCTAGCATTAGATTTACAATTATGTACTTCAAAATTCACCAAAAAGGTAAATGTTTTTACTAGTATGATTTCCAAGACAGAAGAACATTTTAATAATTTCTAATTTAAAACTGTGTCAAACAAATGTTAAAAAGTATGTAGATATGAGAAGAATATGTCATTTCTGTAGACAATTAAGGAGTGACCCAAACAGTACATACTTGCTAGTTTGCACACGTGTTCATCTGCCTGCTATCAAACTTAACACACAGTATATTACAGATATGACAAGTGAAATAGTTCAAATAAACCAACGGTATAATTTTTTATGAAAGCAACATTTTTTGTATTTCTAAAATATTACTAAGGTAGGTTTCTTTTGGGACATTTATTTAACTAATTTAGAAAATAGCAAATAATTATATTAGACCTATCATATTTTAAAACTAACTTTTGATATATAAAAATCAAGCTTGGTTTTGGGACTGTATTGTCCAATTTTTTTAGTATTTTTTTGGGGGGTCCTTCCCATCCATGAGCATAAACCCCTCTAATCTTAGAGATCCTTTCATTTCCCCATGGGGCAAAAGCCACACTGACAGCTGAGTGCGAGTCAAGGCAGGCGAGCCATCATTCTCCACCACATATGCTGAACATTCGTTGATATTAATGTCAGTGTCTGTCTGTGGACAATGTGCCACAAGACCCCGCCACTGATTTTTGGGAGAGCTAAAGCTCAGTATCTTCACCATGGATCTTCATCTCCATTAAACGTCTTTATCCGCCTTCCAGAATAAGCAAGCTGTCAAAAATACTGTTCATTCCTTCTTTCCCCATGCAGAAACCTGCTGACCTTGGCCTACAAATTGAACACAAGTCTCTTTCACTGTAGCTAGTGCTCCATCCCTTGGCCCTTTGACATTGTTATTTCAGCATTAAACCAACGGTGTATGTGAATCTTTTTTGCTCTTACAGTCCATCTGTAAGATTTACATGGATTTATATTTTGCTGATCCTGAAAGTAAACTCTAGCATATATTTCAGCTGTCAGGCTGACCAGAGAATGACAGGTTGGCTCAATAAAGCAAAGCACAGACAGACATACAAGTTGTACAAGGAAGCTGCAGTATTCAAACTAAGGCCTAATGAATATGGTAAAATACTGCACTCAGACTATTAACTAAATACAGTGTGCAAAGTCTTACAAAGTATGTGCACAACATCAGGTCCATCTCACATATACACAAAGAGCACTGGGTGAGGATGTACATCTAATGCACAGCAATGTTGTAGAATGGAAGGGTGTTACAGCTATTTGTGCAGTAGAGGAGGCAACACATTTAGGATTTCCAGTTGCTTCCCACACAAGAAGACGTATAACACTTCATGTCATGTTTCCTGTCACATGACATATCTAACATCTGCTTCGGGGATCCTGTATGCCTGACAGTGCCATTATTATCTGAACTCCTTCTCTCAACATCCTTATGTATGACTTTTCAGAGAATCCTGTCAGTCTGCCACTAGGTTCTCATTATTTAATAGTTTGACTGACGGGATGATGGTTTGATTTCCTAGTTTTTGGTAAATAGGCATGCTCCCATTTTTCATAGCTTAATATAAGAAACTAGTCTGAATGCATTGTGACAATGTTTATTTTCTAGGGGCTTAATTTAATTTGCTATACTTTGTTTCTTGTTTCTAATTCTTTGCTCCAATCTATATAGAAAAGGAAAATAATTCTTACCATTCCTCATACACTAAACACTGTGTTATGTCAGCCTTATCAGCATTTTGAAGAGTGTCTCCCGCCTGGCAGCAACCACCTACTGAATGATGATCACCACAACAGCCAGTTGTTTGCATTTTATGTTTTTTAGGTTGTTTTTACATGCAATAAAGTCACTGTTACTTGAAATTTAATTTCTCATTAAATCTTGACAGTCTCATTTGTTGATTTTTGATAGCTGTTATATATAGCTTTACACATTCTTACTGTAGTTAAGTTGTTGCGCATGCTTGCATGTTCGATTTAAGAAATGAATAAAAGTATGCGAAAAAAAGAAAATAAGAATAAGTTTAACAATACAATTGTAGTTTTCTTTCTTTCCAATGTAGCTGTTCTTAGGACTGGCAACAAGCAGTAATTGTATCAGTTCTGAGACATACCTACTTCAAAACTGCCCATTTAAGCTCTATCACCACTGGTTTACTAAAACAAATTGAGAAAAGCAGTGTTTTTTTTAGCATAAACTTTTCTGTTTCTTCCTTTAATTGTAACTTCCACAGTATTCAGAAAGTGTAGTTTTTAGTTATAGTCTTATTAATTTTCGTAGACAAAGTGGCCAGTTCTGGCCTTTGTTTATTTGTTTGGTTTGTTTGTATTGAATCGTGCTATTTAACTTTGCTACAAAAAGTGTTAATGAGCATTGAACTGCAAAGGAAAAATCATTAATAAATTGAAAAGAAGACAGTTTTGCAACTCTCCTTGATCACTCCTAAAGGCGGCAGTGCCTAGTTGATCTCATTAAAATTAAAAATTAAATTAAATTAAAATTAAATTAAATGTAAAATGACTAATTATTTGAATACATAAACATAATTAATTAGTGTTTAAAAATTTGTTGTACGTGGGAAAAATTATATTTATTTATTTATGTTTGTTTGCTTTTCTATAGTTATTTTTTAGTAATGTAAGAAAAGTACAGTTTTGTACCTACCATAAATGTAGATGTTCGAAGATCCACATTGCTGCAGTCCTTACACTTGGGTAGTCTGCTGTCCTCGGTCGGCCCGAATATCAAAGTATAAGGCTGACGTCGGTCAAGGCGCATTTGACTGACATCAGGACGTCAGGGTACAAATGCGCATGACCAACGTCATATCCTCAGTCTTTTCTTGCCCCAGATGTCAGAAGACCCTAAAAATAAAGGTCAAAACCAAAAGACAGCAAACCAACAACCAACCACACTTGCACTAACTATATGTACAATATATACAATATACACAATATTTACAACCCAACCAACACAACCACCTCTAACTACAGAGGGGAAGGAGGGAGGGTAAATTGGACTGCAGCAATGTGGATCTTCGAACATCTACATTGATGGTAGGTACAAAACTGTACTATGTTCTTCATCTCACATTGCTGCAGTCCTTACACTTGGGTAGAATCCCAAAGCAGAGGTAAGGGAGGATGGCCAACTACAAGGAAGCAGGAGCTGCCAAAATGCCCTGCAAAACAGCAGTGGCAAAACCAGCCCTGGATTTAGAGTAAAGTGGTAGGTGATAATGCCTAGAAAAAGTATGCACTGAACTCCAAGTAGCTGCCTCCAAAATATCCTTGGTTGCCACTCCCCTCAAAAAGGCTGTCGAAGTGGCAGTAGCCCTAGTGGAATGAGGCCTAATCCCAGCTGGAATCACCTTGCCATGATGGGAATAACAGAAAGCAATGCAAAACCCAATCCACTTAGAAATAGTTTGTTTTGACACAGGCTTGCCCTGAGAACTCAAAGCAAAAGAAACAAACAACTGCTGAGACTGCCTGAACCCCTTAGTTCTGTCCAAATAATATCGCAACTGCCTGTGTACATCTAAAGTGTGCAAAATCTTTTCCCCTTGATTTTGGGGATTTGCATAAAAAGTAGGCAAATGAATAGTTTGGTTCAAAGCCACACTAGAAACCACCTTAGGCATAAAGGAAGGATTAGTACATAAAGATACCCTATCCTTATGGAAAATCAAGAAAGGCTCAACTGCCATAAGGGCCTGTAATTCAGAAACCCGTCTTGCAGAAGTAATGGCCAACAAAAAAGCAGTCTTCCATGATAAATATTTTAACTCAGAAGTAGCTGCAGGCTCAAAAGGTTGTAGAGTGAGTTTCTCCAACACAAAATTGAGATCCCAAGCAGGAGTAGGAGCTCGACGTGGGGGTCTTATATTCTTTGCCCCTCTAAGAAACTGCTTGAACAAAGGATGAGAAAACAATGGAGGGTCACATTCATAGTGAGCTGAAATTGCTGCAGCATGAACCTTAATAGAAGAGAAGGACAAACCTTTGTCCAGTAACTCAGTAAGATATTGAAGAGCCGCACTTAAATTAGGCTCAGAAACATCAAAATCCTTTGCTGCACTCCAAAATAAAAATCTCTTCCATTTATCTGCGTACACTTTCCTTGTACTAGGCCTTCTAGCTTCCAAAATCACATTCAAAACTTGTTGAGGAAGTTGAGACCCTTTATGATTCAAAACAGAATATGCCAGGCTGTTAGGTGAAGAGAGTGAAGTTTGACATTGAGCAAATGACTGTCCTCCTGTGACAACAGGTGTGGAATCGAAGGCAAAGGCCATGGAGGCGTCCGTACCAGACTTCTCAGTAATGGGTACCAGTGCTGTCGAGGCCAATCTGGAGCTATCAAAATCATCCTTGGCTTGTCCTGTCTGACCTTTAGAAGTACCTTTGGGAGGAGAGGCAGAGGTGGAAAGGCATACACATGAAGATTGCTCCAATTGAAAGAAAGAGCATCCACTTTCCAAGCTGTGGGATGAAACCTTTTTGTGCAAAACTTTGGCAGCTGATGGTTTAGTGGAGAAGCGAAATACATGAGGATCCAATTTCCACTCGTGGGGATCCATAATTCGTCTGCTCAACACATCTGCTAAGGAGTTCTGTGCTCCTGGCAGAAACCTTGCCTGAAGATTAAGCTGTAAACTGAGATCAGTCTCCCACAAAATCATTGCTTGCCTGCATAGAGGATAAGAATGCGTTCCCCCTTGCTTGTTGATGTACCACATGACAGTTGTGTTGTCTGTTAGAATCAACACCTGCCCTGGAAGAAGTAAATCCTTGAAAGCTATCAATGCAAACTGGACTGCTAACATCTCCTTCAGATTGATATGTAGATGTTGTAGTCTGGCAGGCCACTTGTCTTGTATCCACTTTCCATTTAGATGAGCTCCCCAAGCTTTGTCTGAGGCATCTGTCATTAAAATCTGACTCGCCTCTGGCCGGGTCACAGAGAGTCCCTTGTTTAGGTGACATTCCTGAGCCCACCACAAAAATTCCTTTTGAATGCAAGGTATTATTTGAATGACAGTGTCCAGATCCTGGCAGTGCTGTGTCCATACATTTTGAGATACCATTGCAGCTTCCTCATATGCAGTTTGGCATTGGGAAGCACCAGAATACAAGATGCCATGAACCCTAAGGCTTGAAGGACTGTCCTTGCAGTCAGTCCGGACTGATGAGATAGTTGATGGAAGTAAAGGGAAAGACTCTTTTGTTTGTCCGGGGTTAAAAGGCCATCTGGGATGCTGTATTCAGTCTTACACCCAGAAAGCACATGTCTTGAGAGGGTACTAGACTGGACTTTATTTCGTTCACAGAATACCCCAGGCATCTTAGCACTGCTATCACATATTCCAAATGATGAAGAAGCTCTTCCCTTCCTTGAGCCAGAATCAGGCAGTCGTCCAAATAAGGATAGATCTGTATTCCTTTTAGCCTGAAGAAAGCTATCACTGGAGCCAGAACTTTCGTGAACACTCTGGGCGCAGTAGATAAGCCAAAGGGCAATGCAGAGAACTGATAGTAAGAAGTCCCAGCTCGAAAACGCAGATACTTCCTGCAACTTAGTCTGATAGGAACATGAAGGAACATGAAGGTAAGCCTCCTTGAGATCCAAAGTTACCATCCAATGATCTTTGCCCAGCAGAGGTAAAAGCTGTTGTAACATCAACATTTTGAACTTGGGAATGTCCAGATAAGTGTTGAGGATAGATAAATCCAAAATTGGTCTCCACGTGTTCCCCTTCTTTGGTACTAGGAACAGGCGAGAATAAAATCCTAGGCCCACTTCTGGCATAGGGACCGGCTGAATGGCCCCTAGTTGAAGTAACAGAGAAATTTGCTTGTGAGCCTCTATTCTTTGTTGAGGAGGAACGTCTGGCATGCCTCTGAAAGGAGGCAAAGTATGGAAATAAAACCTGTAACCTTGGTGTATGATATCCAATACCCATCTGTCTTGGGTAATTACACTCCAATTTTCTTTGAAAAGTGCCAACCTTCCTCCCAAAGGTGTTGCCAGACGAGATGGCTCTGGCAGCTGAAAAGGCAGGTCATTGGGTCTGTTTACGAAAGGACTGACCCCTACCCTCACCTGAAGACTGTGCAGGAGAACTCCCTGTTCTAGGCCTGAAAGAGCCCTGAGCTCTGCCCCTCCCACGTCTAGATCTACCCCTAGACTGGGAATCATAAGAAGGATACGTCCACCCTTTAGCAGGTCAATTCCTACTAAACTTTGGAGGCTGAACCTGCAAAAAATCTTTAACAGTCTGCATAGACTTAGCCTTGTCTTCCATTTTATTTAAAACTGCCTCAACAGGAGAACCAAACAACACATCAGATTGTAAAGGAGCATCTAAAATCCTTGTTTTAACATGGTCAGATAAATTTTGATCCCTCAGCCAGGTGTGCCTGCGAAGAACTGACCCAGTGGCAACCACCCTAGATGAGGCCTGTACAGCATCAAAACCACATTGCAAAGAATGCTTACCCACCTGTTCCGAAACATGTACTAAATCTTGTAACTCTTTACAATCAATACCTTCCGCCAGAGCATCAACCTTAGACTTCAACTGTGAAAGAAGATAGTTTTGGTATTTTAACATGTGAAACTGGCAATTCAAAGCCCTCATAGCTAGAGTGGAAGAAGTATAAACTTTCTTTCCCCATCTATCCAAGGCCCTGGCTTCTTTATCTGCAGGAACCGGATTCTTGACAACAGAAGCCTTAACACCTTTAGGCCCCTGGCTAACAGTTTCTGGGTCCGCCCTCGGACTCTTAAAAAGATACTTATGAACTTCAGGCACCCTGTAATACCTATCCGGTTTAACAGAAGTAGGAGGCAAAGAATCAGGATTAAGAGAAGCCTCTGTAAAAACATCTTCCACTACATCTAAAACAGGAGGTATAGCCAAAGGCCTATGTTGGGGTAAAAACAAAAATTCCCTAAGCCTTTTCCTGGAATCAGAGAAGTCCTGACCTTCCCACTTAAAATGCTCCCTCATGGAATGAAGAGTTTCTGAAAAAGAAAAATCCTCAGGAGGAGAAGCAGAAGGAGTAGAATCATCCACATCAGAATCAGAATAAGGAGAGTACTCCTGCAAGTCTTCAGCCGAAGACTCTGAAACATCCGAAGCCTGCTCAAAACTCCCTAGCTCAGGCTCCACCCTTGGTCTCTTATCAGGAGGGGGCAAAGAACCCCTAATCAGAGAAATCAAATCTTCTGCCATTTTAAGCATATGCTTCCTGGGCACAGTTCCAGAAGAACTAGGGGTGACACCAACTGAAGCTAAACCTGGCCTGCCTCTAGGAGAAGCCTTGGAAACAGAAGGAGAGGGCCTAACCACCCTAGGCAGGGAGGGGAGTATAGTAACCTGAGAAGCCCCATCACCCTGGCCTGCCTCCTGAGAGGCCACATCCTGCAATAACAAGGTCTCTCCCTGGGATCCCAAAGAACCCTCCGGTGGAACCACCGGCTCCACCGACACCTCTAAAGAACCGGCGTCCGGTACGGATGGTTCTTCTAGCCTAGGCTTTACTGCTTTGTCCTTGTGCTTCTTCGAAGAAGCGGGCGTCGGAGCATCCGACGGCATTTTGTAATTGCACCGCTTCCCGAAGACTAACCTGGCACAATCTAATCTCCTCTTTATAGTGCGCTTATTGAATCTAGCGCAAGAGCGACACCCAACAACGTCGTGCTCAGGCCCTAAACAAGGAATACACAAAGTATGATAATCTCTATGCGGTATCTGTTTCCCACAAGAAATACAGTTATTCACTTTTTCTGACATCCGTTTAACCACTGAGGCAAGAAAAAACCAAAATATTCCCCAACGGGGTACTTAGCCAACTTTGACTCGGTCTGAAACTCCGGAATCGAAAAATTTCAGAACGCCAACCGGCACTTGCAATACTGCTTCTGCATCGGACCATGCGGCAAAAAAGACTGAGGATATGACGTCGGTCATGCGCATTTGTACCCTGACGTCCTGATGTCAGTCAAATGCGCCTTGACCGACGTCAGCCTTATACTTTGATATTCGGGCCGACCGAGGACAGCGGACTACCCAAGTGTAAGGACTGCAGCAATGTGAGATGAAGAACATCCATCTTTTATGGAGATGTCACTGACTGTATTCAAAATAGTCAAGATAGCCCTTAAGGTGAAAGTTCCATGATGAGGAACCCCAAACAAAGTACATTTTAATGCTTTATTAGAGAGCTTCTATTGGTATTTGAGTTAAAGGCTTAGAATTATGTGCAACAGATGTAAAACAATGAAGATGCAGAGGCCAAAGTAGGCAAGAGTTCAGAGACATCGGATGCTGTGCATATGAGATAACAGACTGTGAGAAGATCTGAGCACTGTGTAGGGAGATGTTGATATGATGAAGGTGGACAATGTGATTTTGGCAGGTCAGCTAAATTAGCAACTTAGGCAAACTGAGGTGCAAAACGTCAGGATGCACACTTTTGGTGAACCAGTATTGTCACTTCAAATTAAGCAATACATTTAAGAGAACAGAGAGAGCTAAGAGAAGATTTATTGGGTTGAGAGGGTCAGAGTAGATCTTAAAAGACCAAGGCATTTAAGTTGTAACTTCTATAGCCAGGGATCACAGCAGTGTCTTCTAAGAGTTTCCAGAAAGTTGATAGGCCTAGTTTTCATAAATCACAAGGTCAAATGCTTGGAAGACTTCTCCAATGAGTTGTACAACAGAAGTGAGTACTACAACCTTGTTGCCTGGCACATGAGTCAGAAATGTGCAGTACTGAAAGTAATTTATTTTGGTATCCTATGTACAAGTCTCGATGGGGAGGCTGTCATAATTTCAAATGTGTAAAAAGGCACTGGCATTCTAGAGGTATGGGATGGGAGAAAACGATGGGATGGCTAAATTGAGATATCGACTCTAAGCACAAAGAAGCAAGTCTGAAAGAACCAAATACTGAATATGAAGTTAAAAACATCCTACCAAGGCAGTGAAGATGAGAACAGAAGTTGAAAGAAACTGAGTAAGTATGCAAAGAGAGTTGAAAGAGAGTTGATATGAGGAAGGAAATGAAGCAACTGAGGCTATTTGTAGAAAATATTTGTACAAAACAGAAGAGTCTTTTAAGAAGCCATTTCCCAGTAAAAGCTGAAGACTGTCAGAGATGAGGTTGGCATGTTTTACATCAGTTCCTGGAATGGGAAGCCCACGGAGGCAGGTAATTAACTGAGAAGATCATAAGAAAGCAGCCTAAATGCAGGAGAAAAGAGAGGTACAAGAGCTACAAAAAGGTTAAACATAACTTGATTGGCAAAAGGAGAACTGTCACAAGAGAAGGTGCGTGTTAGATGGAAGACCAATGCTGTAAAGGAAAGGAAGGATGGGAGAAGCAGAAGTCATTTGTCTTGTATTAATTTAGTTCTTCTGTGTTTTTTTTATCACAGTATCCTGATTACAGGTGGTTGAGAAAGAGCTTCAAAATGTGATAAGATACAGAACAGGCAAAGGAGGATTAATAACTCATTCTAAAGTACTGTACACTTCTTTCTTATAAAGTCAGATCTCATGCAGTTGACATCAAACAGAAAAAGACAGTTGCCTCCTGCAGGCAGCTGAAGTATAAAATATGCAACATGGAACATCAGAAATAGAAAGCAAGCATGGAACATAAAGTTAAGTATGATATTTACCACAAGCTTAAATCAGTTAATGATGAGCACTCTTACACTGTGCAGGGAGGTACTCTTATTTGTTGGAACTTACACTGAACATTTAATGTTTGCAAAGTGTTTACATGAATGTTTGTCAGATTTTTGGGTGAATCAGGAGGGTATTTGGGAAAGGCACATGTGACAAGATCTGTTCAGAGTTAAGGTAATGCAGAAGAGGATTTTGCCTGTTTTGTGCCTCTGTAGGGGACGGAGGGGGGTTATGCAGTTTGCTTATTGGATGATGTGTGAACAATATACAGGTTATAAATCTCTCATTTGTTCAGATGTACTGTGTTGCAGACATTTATGATGCAGATGGTCAGTCAGCAAAGTACTGCAGCATATGTATAGAGCTTTAGCTGGGAGACTTCCCAAAGCTACCTCAACGACAAAGAAGGAAGAGGGATGTGGTATTTAGTAGATGAGCTGTTCTCATTTATACATAAACAACAGCAAGGAAAAAAGCAGCAACAACAGCAGCAGTGATATTATATCGGCATGCATGCATAGAAGGGTTAGGCTCAAATGAATGGGCGTGCATAAGTGATATGGTCAGAAAGATGGAAGGGCTGAGTGTGTACAGCAGCTACAGGGCTAGAAAGGTGCACCAAGGAAGACCGTGCGATAAGTGAGGCATTCCCATGGGTGGAAGACATTAGGATGATCTGCATCTCCGTTTAATGGCATCTGTAGCAAAATGCATCGCCAGTGGGAACTTAACTGGCCTTATGAAAAAACAGTGCTTATGGGTTTGTTAAGTCTAGCTCTGAAGGTGAGGTTGCAGGATGGAGGAGAAGGAAAGGTTTATGAGGTTAGTGGCTGGGGAGCAGATCAAACTTGAAGTAAATGGAAGGAAAGAACCAAGTAGGAACAGGTGAAGTTTCCTTCATACATGGAATGTGGGACGAAGGAATAATATTATAAAGTCCAAAACTGCCCTCATGAGGATAAGGAGGGTATGTGCAGGAAGAGTAATATTTTAAGAAATGAAACTTAGGATGAAGTGGAAATTAAAACTAGGAAGACAAGGGCCCCAAAAGGTGGGAAAGTGGGCTGTACTAAGGGTTGATGCAAGACAGTAGAAGGATTAAAAAGGTCAAGGCCAAGGTCAAGGACTTCAACACTATTCCCTATGCTAGCATCCTAAAAAAGCTATATGCTTTAAAAAGAGACCCCATATGAGGTAAGATGGATACCAAACACCTGTACAGTGTGAAAAAACGAATACCACGGCCGGACTGCAGAGAAACGTTTTAAAATACTTTAATTTAAACGCTTGAAAATAAAAAATAACGTTGTTCGTCCTGTTTACATACAGGACTTCTTCAGAAAGCTCACACAGTTGAATATTTTCAAAGTGTAGTATTTATACAATGTTTCTAAAAAGCGCGCAAAATTTTTTATTGATGCTTATCTTCTTAAAGAGATATATGTACATACATACTGACAAAAAGAGAGAGAGACTGGACAACTTCATTTTACGCTGACAACTTTACAAATCCCTTTTTATATATATATATATATATATATATATATATATATATATATATTCTTTCTAGACAGGGAAAAATTACAACATAACCAGCATTCAGATACCTATGATTTAATATTTCCAAAATTTTGAGGGTGTAAAATACACGAAAAATTGAATATTTAAATAAATAAATTTATGTGCAAATGTATGTGTAGATCTGTATGTATTGTGCATGTCGAAAGGTGTGATGGATCTGTTAAAATTATATATGTGTTAAACATACACATACAACATGTGTTTTATGTTATGTATACTCATATACACACACACACTCACACACCCACACAGAGACACACTCACACACGCACACATACACACACACACATACACACGCACACACCCACACAAGCGCGACCTCCACCTCACCTTATGCCCAATATAAAATATAAAAGATAAAATATGTAAATATAAGTATAAATAGATATATAAGAAATAAAATGAATTTGTAATTATGAATACGTTTGATCTTTATAATATATAAAAATGTATATTTTATATTTTATGAAATGTGAAATGTAAGTTATTAAGTAATAAAATTATAAATGTTGTATAATAATTATGATGTGAGATAAAAATACACTGATTGTGCCTTTAAATATTTGTATGTGCACAATCTTAACTTACATTTCGATGAACCTTATAAAATACTTAAAGATTCTGTATTAACATTTCATCAAATATCTAACATTCAATGTTTAATGATACATTGAAATAAAAACTTTATATATATATATATGTGTTAATAAATTAAATAAAAATACATAAATTTAATTAATTTAATATTGATATTGATATCCATAATTTAATGAATTAATAATTCAATAATTCCATAAATTTTATATTTTATAAAATATTTATGTAAAAAAATTATTATGTAAAAAATTATTATTATATGAAAAATTGTATTTTATTGTTATTAAAAAGCACATTGTGTGTTATGGCTTATCTTTCTAAACTTTTCAACCTCAACAGACACATTATTGAACATTTATCATTTAAACCTGGGTTCACAAAGGCATTCAATCTAAGTTGCCAAATCAATTCCATTTTCTCCAATAATAGGGTTGATGGCCCTCCTCTATCATCTTGTTGGATTTGCTGAATTATCTTAAATTTGAATTTATGTTGTGGATGCATTATAATATACATTGCCAAAGCATTGTCCTCCCTTTTATGTGTTATACTTCTTAGGTGTTCAAATATTCTGTCCCTTAATCTTCTATCTGTTTTACCTATATAAAAGGAGGGACATGCTTGGCACTTTGCAACATAAACTACTCCTCTGGTATTACAATTGAAGCTGCCCTTTAACCGAATCGTGTAGGAATTGATGACTATGTTGATACCTTCATCTATTATATAACAATAGGGACAGCAAACACATTGTTTCATACCTATATTTCTATTGATACATTTTCTTTTTCTTTGAAAAATTTCCTTATAACTAATACCCTTTCCCCAAATCACCTTTGGTATGAAATTGAAAATGGTACTTAGATCCATTTCATCTTTTAATAAGGACCAATTTTTAAAGATGATTTCTTTTATATCCAAATAGTTGGATGAAAAACTCATAATACATGCTGAGTTGAATTCAGTTTGAAAGGGTGCGTTTGCAACCTGATCAACATCCAACTCACTTATCTCAACCTCTTTATTGAAGGAATCTACATTAGTATTAAGTATTGGTTCATAAATACCATTCTTTCTTTTTAATGTTACTTCTTGGATTAGATCATCTATCAATTGGATAGGATAAGCTCTATTGAGAAACATTTCCTTTAAGACCATGCATTCTTTTTGAAAATTCTCATCAATGGATATCATTCTTGCAGCCCTTACTAACTGGCCTTTTAAAACCAAACGTTTTTGGTGGAATGGGTGGGCACTAGAAAAATGTAAAAATTTATTTGAATATGTTGGCTTCCTATATAATACAGCTTCATAACGCTTATCAACATTATTTTTTGATACCTCAACATCCAGAAAGACCATAACATTATCATTGGACAAATGGGACAATTCTAAAAATTCAGTTATATTATTCATCATATGAGTCAATTCTGTTGCTTCACTTGACGACCCTTCTATAATCATAAAAATGCCGTCGACAAATCTACCATAAAATTTAACAATATCTTTGAACAATCTATTTATAAAAATATATGTGGTCTCCCAATGTGCCAACACCATGTTGGCATAACTAGAGCCACATGGTGAACCCATTGCCACTCCTTCTCTCTGTTTATAGTATTGTTTGTTGAATAGTATGAAGTTGTAAGACAAAATTATATCCAACAACTCCTGAACCAGGGTTATCTCTGCCTGGGGTGCATTCAGTTTACCCATTCTAGAGATTACCCATTCAATACCTGTTTGTTGGGGGATACAAGTGTATAAGTCCTTTATGTCCATTGTTATGAAATTATACTGTTGTGAATAAGAAAAATTGTTCAAACTGGCTAAAAAGGCCCAAGAATCCTTTAGAATCCATGATTCTTGTATTACATATTTCTTCAAAATTGAATCTACAAGTTTTGCACATGCATAAGTTGACAAATTTCTACCATCGACTATAGGTCTGAATGGTGGATTATGAAAACGCTTATGTATTTTAGGCACTCCAAATATGTATGGTGTTCGAGGGACCAAAATTGTTAGATAATTAAAAGTGTGCAAGTCTATTCTAGCCTCTATGAACAATTCATTGAGAAATCCTTTTATGAACTGGTTCACTTTATTGTATTCATTAAGCGATGCTTTTACATACGCATTGCTTTCCAATATGTTCATGATGCGACTTTGATAATCCGGTAAATCCATGAAGACCAGGCCTCCGCCCTTATCAGGATTCATGATCCTGATATTGGCGGACATTAAAGCTTCAAGGTCTTCCCTTTCTTTCCGGACTAAGTTATTAATACCATTAAGCTTACCCTTACCTAACCTCCTTAAATCCAATTCACAAACCTTCTCAAAAATAAAAAGAGCATTTTGTAAGGGAGTATTATAAACACTTGGTACTCTAAACCCAGAATTTTGTGGTACTTGATTTCCCAATAACATTTTCAAATTTAATTTTCTAACAAAAAATTTCAAATCACAAATTGTTTTAGCTAAATCCATCTTAGATGATGGGACAAAGGTTAGACCCTTTGATAGGGTTTCTGCCATATGATTTGAGACCTGAAAAGAAGAATAGTTATATATAGTGAAATCCCCTTTTCGATTTTTTACCAATACGGGGACCAAGTATTGGTTTAATTCTTTGGTCATCTCCTGTTGTTTCGGTTCTTCCTCTTGTTCCATTGTTTCTTCTGATTGGGTTTCTGAAAACCCTGATTATTGTTCGATTTAGCTGTATTGCTTGAAGGCCCTGATTCTGGATTGTTCCGTTCCTTTAGTCTTTCACTTCGTCTTACTTGGTCATTAGCCGATTGGTCATTATTTGTTTGTTGTTGACAAAAGTCAGAAGATTGATCTTGATTGCTAGCCAACGGAATGTTGTGCCTAGTATTTATATCCTGATTGTTGAAACTAGTCTGATTTACCATAGGCCTCAGTCTTGTCTGTGATGTTGGAGGTGGAGGATATGCTCTACCTTCATTATATTGCATCCTATCCCTGTCCAATTTTTTTAATTTTTGTATACCTCATCTTCTCAATGTGTTTTTCAATACTTTGAAAACACCTTAAATAGTCATATTTGTATCAACTAAAATCATTATGTTGTCTTATAGTGCCATCTATATGTTCGATATTTTCTCCCAGTTCTTTGGCTTGTATGGTATAATGTTTCATCATAATTTCCATTAACTGTATGCCTTGTTGATTAAAGACCTTTATAAGGTCTTTACGAAATTCAGAACCAGTGACCAAACCAGTAGGATAACGCCAAGTTCTTAAACCTTTAGGAACTATGTCTGCTTTTATACATTCTTGAAAGTACTCTATCTCAAGATTAAGTTTCTTGTATTTTAGCATACTGCTATCCAAATTATCCAATAGATTGGCCAAAAGTGGGCTATCATTCTGTTCCATTCCTGCCTCACTATTTGAATGTCCCGATGTATTTAAGCCCACTGGTGTTATTAACCAATCTTTTAGGTTTGGAATTTGTGTTCCTATAGGTGATATATTAGTGTTCATTTGATTTTGTGTACCCATTCTCTCTGTCACTGGTATGTTGTTCTCCACATTTATATTTGCCTCATTTCGTGGAGAGGTCATACTGTTGTTATTATCATTGACATTTGATATTGAAGATGTCGCCACACATGGTATCTGTAGCCCTTGCCCTATATTAGGCATACTGACAACATTAAAAGGAGCATTAAAAGCATTGAGAGCAGTAGCCCCCATTACAGTACCTGTTTGTATTATGTGTCCTTGATTTCCAAACAAGTTCCCCTGCGATTGTGTTGGTTGTTGCATCTCCAATGCACCCCTACGATCTCACTGACCATTTGGAATGAAAGAAATTGCGTCCAGTCTCTCATTCATTGTCTCTACCTTCTGAGACAATAGAGCTATGAGTTGCGTTAATTTGTTCATTCCGTCATTTTCGGCTTCCATTTCTGTAGCTCTTAAAATTTCCGGCGTTCCCTGCAAAGTGTCCTCAGCCATGATGACTCAAACAAACTTCAAAAACGATATTGTCTCCAAACAGATGAAAAAACGAATACCACGGCCGGACTGCAGAGAAACATTTTAAAATACTTTAATTTAAATGCTTGAAAATGAAAAATAACGTTTTTCGTCCTGTTTACATACAGGACTTCTTCAGAAAGCTCACACAGTTGAAAATTTTCAAAGTGTAGTATTTATACAATGTTTCTAAAAAGCACGCAAAATTTTTTATTGAAGCTTATCTCCTTAAAGAGATATATGTACATACATACTGACAAAAAGAGAGAGAGACTGGACAACTTCATTTTACGCTGACAACTTTACAAATCCCTATAGATATATATATATATATATATATATATATATATATATATATATATATATATATATATATATATATATGGATCCCCTACACTTCACCGACACGCCACAACGCCGACACACAAATCACCGACACCAAAAGACCGACAACACAGATGACCGACAAGGTGAGAACCCGACGGACTTGGTAAGTGTGCGATAGAGTGAGGGATTTAGTGTTAGGGAGCGGACAGGTAAGTGTGCGATAGTGAAGGACTGTAGTTTTAGGGGCAGGTTAAGTGAGTTAGGGTTAGGGTGCGGGTAGGGTAAGTGTGCGATAGTGGCGGACTATGTGTTTAAGGGTGGGTTAAGTGAGTTAGGGTTAGGGTGCAGGTAGGGTGTGTGTGCGATAGTGACGGACTGTAGGTTTAGGGGTGGGTTAAATGAGTTAAGGTTAGGGTGCAGGTAGGGTAAGTGTGCGGTTGTGTCGGACCTTAGGGTTAGGGTTTGGGTTAAGGTTAGTACATGTATGGTTGTGTGTATTGTCGGTATTGTGTGTTGTCGGTCTTTTGGTGTCGGTGATTTGTGTGTCGGCGAAGTGTAGGGGATCCATATATATATATATATATATATATATATATATATATATATATATATATATATATATATATATATATATATATATATATATATATTCTTTCTAGATAGGGAAAAATTACAACATAACCAGCATTCAGATACCTATGATTTAATATTTCCAAAATTTTGAGGGTGTAAAATACACGAAAAATTGAATATTTAAATAAATAAATTTATGTGCAAATGTATGTGTAGATCTGTATGTATTGTGCATGTCGAAAGGTGCGATGGATCTGTTAAAATTATATATGTGTTAAACGTACACATACAACATGTGTTTTATGTTATGTATACACATATACACACACACTCACACACCCACACAGAGACACACTCACATACGCACACATACACACACACACACATACACACACCTGTACAGTGTGAATTGCAGGTGCCTCATCAGAAAGCATGAACATTGACTAGTGGTATCCCTCAGTGCTTGGTGCTGAGACTCGTTTTTTGTATTTACATCTCGGCTCTCCAAGCAGAAAGTCAAGAGCTCTGGCTAACAAGGTTTGTAGATGACTACAGACTTGGTGTTGTTATTAAGTCACCCCATAACACTTAAACACTCCAGAATGAACTCTCCATAGCAGATTCTCGGTGTACTAAAATGGACTCAAATTAAATGCTAAAACATGTTATATTGATCACTTCTGGTAGCTAACCCCTATGTAAAAGCTCTAATCCTGCAGCCATGTTTCTGTGCACTTCCTCCTTTTGCAGGTCACCTTCTACTGATCTATTCCCCAATATTTAAGTCATACTTAAAAGTTCTAATTCTGTAAGCATATTCACACACCAGCTGCACTCTTATTTCCAAACTGAATGTAGCCAGACTGAAAGCGGTGACACTAAAATGCCACAGAGAGAGAGTGTGTGTGCTAGGACCCAGTCTTGTGGCCATGCAGTACATTGATCATGCTAGCCAAAAAGAACACCACTGTACCCCCATAATGCTCCACATTACAAATACATATAATGGAGTCATTAATAAGAATAGCTCTGACTATATCATGCCTGGTCCATTGTTTCTCTGCACACTGCTTCTTATGAGGATCCGTAATTTGTTTACTTGCTTCACCTACCTAGATAGATGGAGGAAGCTTTCACATTCCCGTTCTTGTGTATCCTTCATCCAAAGGCTGCATACGGCACTAATTTATCTTCCTGCCTCCTGTCTCAAACACCCATTTGTATCTTCATAACCTAATCAAAACCTGCTTTCTTAACACCTGTTTTAGCTGTACCTGGATGGACATGTCTTATGTGAAGATTTAGGTCCCTGTTTCTAGCAATGGTAGAGATATTGGACTTACAGAGATATAGAAGAGCTTAGACATTCAGGTCACTAATGGCACAGTAAGTAAGACAGAAATTTATCCTCGAAAGTCTGTAAGACACTGAATAAAGGGATAGAGCACCTCTTTGCTCTCATGTTCTCTCGCTCTCTGTTTAAACTTTGCTATGTATTTTATTTCTACATTTTCTCCTATTCCACACTTCACCATTGTTTTCCAATAAAAGGATGGAGACCGTTTTCAACCTGTAAGTTCCTGCATATATCCTTCCAGACTGCAGACATCTTACCTTATAACTTTAATGCACCCCAAGCATAACCACCACATGTCTAGATACAGGTTTGCTGTATCCAGGACTGTGTGTAAGCTCCTGAGCCCTGCAAGCCTTTCTGTGTTGGATGGAAGCCTTCTAGCTTATCAGTGAGAGTGGTAAGCACTAGATTGCCTATCTACCACATAAGGAGTGGTTGATGGCCTAGAAATTAGAGTTCTTGGCCATTTGGGTAGGTTTTCCATTTCTCTCACTCATCTTTCTGATTTAAAAGCCTGCCTTTGCACTTGTTTCCCCTCTTTCCTGTAACTAGTCTAGTTGAGATACAGATTTGCTGTATCCAGGACTGTTTGTAAGCTTCTGAGCCCCCCCCCCAAGTCTTTCTGTGTTGGAGGGAAGCCTTCTAGCTTATCAGTGGGAGTGGTAAGCACTAGGTAGCCTATCTACTAAGGCTATACTATCTACTATTGCTAAGGAATTTGACACCATTCCCCATTCTGGTATTATAGATAAGCTCACCTGCCTGAACACAAACCCCTACATCACAAGATAGGTTGCCTACTGGCTCACGGACAGAACCCACATGGTGAGAGTTGCAGGAGCTAGGTCCGACTCTAAACCGGTTACAAGTGGTGTTCCCCAGGGCTCAGTCCTAGGACCCCTCCTGTTTGGCATATACTTCTCAGAGGTACAGGCAAGCACAGGAGAACTATGGCTGACCAAGTTCACAGACGACTGCAAACTAGGGGCTATAATTGACTCTCCGGCTGACACAGACATCCTCCAAAAGGGTATCACTGAGACGGATACCTGGTGTCAAAATCATGGCCTCAAGCTAAATGCCAAAAAGTGCATAGTCATCCCCTTTGGAAAAAACAAAGTACCCACAAACTACCACATAGGTGGTAGTCCCCTAAATACGGAAGACGTAATAAGGGATCTGGGGACCCAAGTAGATAGTAATCTCACCTTTGATAATCACACTGCCAAAGTGGTTAGAAAATCCTTCTACATGACCCACCTAATCACAAAAGGGTTTGCATCCAGATCAAAAGAGGTCATTGTGCCCCTCTACTCATCACTCATCAGACCCATCATAGAGTACAATGCCCCATTTGGGATGTGCCTTACAAGACACCTGCAACAGCTGGAAAGACCACAGAAGTACCTCACGAAGAGGATCAATGGCCTCAAACAGATGCCCTATGCATCTTGACTGAAGAAACTCCAGCTGTACTCGGTTGAATACTGCCTACTCAGAGGTGATCTCTGCCTGACATACAAGGCCATGTCCAACCCAGAATTGATGGACATGCTCCACCTAAAGAAAACCTTATCCCCTCGAGCCACATGCTCTAGGGATCTAAACCTCACCACAACAATAAATAAGACGTGCTGGAGGGATAGATTCCTGTCCAAGAAACTTCCCATGCTTTGGAACAAGATCCCAATCTACATTAGGCAGAGCTCCTCGCTAACACTCTTTAAAAGAAACCTTGATGAGTGGATGGGAAACAGAAAGTTTACCTCGGGGATCACTTCAGTGGCTCTGCTGGACAGAGGCACAGGGAACTAATCTAAGGGGGCGGCGAAAGCCAACACATTCTGGCTAGGCTTATATATGCCTTCGGGCAGATAGCCTAGTACCTACCTATGAACTTACCTATGAACCTATGTGAAGTTTTCTGTCTCCTCCTACTGCTCCTTCTCCTTTCCACTTCTTCAGCATTTCTCTTCTTACACAAACCCTTCTTGTTCTCTAAATTTAGCCAACATTCTGTACCATCTGTATAATAGCCTCTTCTGCATATTATATGCTGGGCTTAGAGGGATACCCACCCTTTTACTCCACATAACTGTCATGCCTCATCCCACATGCTGTCATTCAGCCACACTACTCTTTTTCCCAAGTTTTCCTTAATTTTACAAAATCAGTTGTGGAGCTCCTCTCTCCCAATGTTCTGGAAATCCTAATTATTCTATTTTTTTTCTTTTCTAACCGATACACTTTCTTCTCTTTTTACTCTGCTTCTCTATTTTTATCACTTTTACCAAAAATATACAGCAATCTAAGTGTTTTTTTCTGATCTTTATATAGATCCCTAATTTTCCCTGTTTCCTAATATCTTATCAGTCATTCTGGTTCTTACCCTATATATCCTCCATGTTTTCATTTTTTTTTTTAGAAACATGCTCATCTCTCAATAATTCAGTGACTTTTCACTGAATCTACTTTGGTCTTGCTACATAAGTTCAAGGGTGTCCATTGTTTCCTCTTTTGTTTACTATTGCAATAGAATCTTCAGCCAACTTTATTTGTGGAACTAGTTAACAATAAAGGACTTACTCTTGAAAATAATACTCAGTTTAAAATAGTGTTGTTTGAAGATAATGCATTATTGATACTAATAACAATTAACAAATCTCTCTACTATATAAATATTTTTTTCACATTTTCAATTTAATCAAAACAAAACAGTATTTTAAATAGTAATGTAGAAATAGATATAAAACTTATAAAGAAGATTTAATTTTAATTGGCACTGTGAATAATTTAAATAATTGGGAATCTATCTTTCAGATAATTTAGAGATAATTATTCAAATTAACTATAAAAAGATAATAATTGAAATAAATTAGTTAATGAATAGCTGTAATAAACTATTAACATTATATTATTACCCAACATATTATATATAATATATATAACCTCGATGCCAACTAAAGCACATACAAGGAATATAAATTATTTATTTTTAAAACTTCTTTGTAATTCAAACAAGTAAAGGGTAGCTTACAAAATTCATATAAGAGCAAAACAACCCAGTAGCAAAAATTAAAAATCCACAACTGGCCACAGTATAAAGTTTAGTATAAAACAGCACTCAAAACACTCTGGTGCCTTGGCACACAGCCTTCCAGGAGTAATACAAATACAAAGCATCTTATATAATCACATAGATTAGCACTCAATTACATAACAATTGCTTCCAATTAATTTTCAAATTCAAACCTAAAGGCAAGTGTATCAAACTTTAAAATGTAAATAGATTCCTTACAAAGTAGTTTCTCTTTAATAGTACACATTTCACCAAGTTTCATAAATATTTGTTCCAAAACACAACCCTATAATAAAGAAAAATTACTATTGTGTTTTTCCTTAAAATGCATAGCAATGCTACTTTCAGTTTTGTTCTTTTTTATGTCCCTAATATGTTCCTGAAGTCTGGTTCAAAATGCCCTTTTACTCTCGCCTATAAAATACAAAGTGCATGGACATCTCAAGGCATACACAATGCCCTCAGTATCACAACAAAATCTACCAGAAGGAGGAAAAGAAACACCATTTATTTTACCAAACCTAAGGACCACATTGGAACATACACCGCATTCATCACAGGGAAATGTACCCAGTAAAGAAGGATTTATATGAATCATACCATCAGGGGAAATAAAAAGACTAGAGGTCAAAACATCCCTTAAATTTCTACCATGCTTATAGGAGATAGAAGGATGGCGACCAATAATATTATTAAGTTCACCATCTTTCACTAAAAATTCCCAACAATTTTTCAATATTGTACCTATCTCACTACTAAAACTATTATAAGTAGACACAAAGTACACTTTCTGATCCATATTATTTATATTTTCACTATTAACTATTCTTTCAGTACGAATACTTCTAGAAGAGGCCCTTGAATGAACATCCCCAAATCTCTGTGAGACTACTCTATATAAGGATTTTTTAAACTACATTATATTCATAACCTCTATTTATAAACATATTAAAAGTTTTCCTATCCTTCTTTATGTGATTATATAAAATGCTTTGTATTTGTATTATTCTTGAAGGCTGTGTGCCGTGGCTCCAGAGTATTTTGAGTGCTGTTTTATATTAAAAATCACATAAGAACCTGGGATAAGGAAGGAATAAAACTAATGGACATGCCTGGGGATTCAGAAAGATCCCAACTGCAAACAGTAAGAGTTGCAACTAAAAGGAACTGTTTCCACAATGTGAGAAACTGTGACTTGGAGATATGTTAGCTGCAATGAGGAAAGACCTCATTATTCACTAATTTACATTTCCCTGAATCACCCTTAACTACTACAAGTGCAAATCAGCACTTTCCTATGGTAGTCAATACTGGCAGCCCATGCATCAAGTTGGCACAAGCATCCCCCATTCACTCTTGCATTTACATACACACATTCAAACACAAACACACATACGCAGATACACCCATACCCACATACCTCTTACCTGTCTCTGAGTGGACAGAATGTCCCCATTGTCTGTTCTTATTTTTGCCTCTGGCTTCACAAATCACAGATCTATACAGTCAGTCACTAATTCCAGACATTGGAGCTTTATACTTCTTATTTCTTGTAAAGTGCATTGTGATGCTACACTTGTTGCTCTAATAGCTTTTTAAGTTGGTCCCACTAATATCATAAATATTTCCATGGTATCATCTAGTGTTCTTCCTGTCTTTGTACCACAGCTTTCACCACATGGACATGCCTCCAGCCCTCTCTCAACAGTCTGCCCTGATTTTACAGGATACTCCTGATGTTGCCTCTTATAGGTGCATTGTCCCTTGCAGTTTATGGACTGTTATAATCATTGAATAATGCCAGCCATTAGAGTTTCTTACTTCTTATTATGTAATAAACCCTGCTACACTAACTGATCAGTTAGCATAGTAGTTTAAGGCTGCTGCCTTCTGTGTCAAGGGTCAGGAGTTTGAATCCCCCCTCCATTTACTTTTTTTCAAAGACTTAATTAGTATTTGAAGAGTATCCCTGGTATCTAGTGGCAGTGTAGAGGATTAATATGGTCTCTGATAGTGCTGAAGGTTTGAATCCTTTTAAGTGCCTTTACAGTATGATATAAAGAGTATACATGTTGTCCCCCAGTGCTGCATGATTTACTCATAGTTTAAGGAAGTGTGGTACCATGACAACCCCCGACACACACAAACATTCACAAATTCATGCATACACAAATGCAGCCCCCTTCACTCGATCACACTCAGGGACCCCACATACACCAATCCTATATATCCCCTATCTAACTCCTACTACAACTTCCCAGGCAGACAAATGCTCACTCACACACACACACACCCACATGCACATCTTACAGCATACCTGTATATGCACTCAAACATACAGTCACACAAATGCACACGTGCAGACACCTTCCAAGACTGCCTATCCACTAATCTCCCCAGCATATACCTCTAACACAATCAAGTGAATGCGCTCATTTAGTCATGTTCATTAACTAGGCCAGCCAATGTAAATTACACAGCCAAGAGTTTCTCTGAATTGCTCAGTTGCATAAATACCTTCATGCAGGCATTTCCAGGGAGAGAACAAATGGTTAATTATCATAGGTAGCTGCCCCAGAAAACCTCATTAGCATTTGTACTAGGCTGCAGAGACAGCCCACTGTAGAGCTGCAGCACAGTGCTAGGGCTGTCTCTGAATCAGAAATAATTACAGCTTCATAAAATGCGCTAATAGAGGGTAAATGAAAGAACAGAAAGATAAAAACAACTGCTGTTGTTCAATTGTTTGAATACAACTAATCTACATATTCTCTGGAGGAGATAGAAAAATAGGATTTTTGGATTGTTATTCAAACTATTAAACACCTCATAATAAATAAATACATAAACAAATAAATACAGAAGAATAACAGTTAAGGTAACATTTATCCTGAATTAATACAATATTTCAGATGTTTTTATCTAATTATACATTTCACAAATTTGTATAGCTGAATTTATATAAAGTGATTATTAATATGAAGACTATCATGCCTGATACATTATGGAAGCATCAAAAATAAGGCATCATTAAATACTATTGAAACAGATACAATTTTACTTAAAAAATCTGTTAGAAAACAACTTCCTCAACAATCTGGAAAATATTTACATAGAAGTTTTTACTCAGGACTTAATATACTAAAACAATGAGTAACAAGGTCACAAAGACAAAGCAATCAGTAAAGACTACAACAAAAAGCTAGCCAAGCTAGTGTCCATTGTGTGATTCCTTAAAACCTCTTGTACTAGAGGTATGTGGGATAAATACAAATTACACCTTAAGGGTTCATAGGTAGATACTAGGCTATCTGCCCTGGGGCATTTATAAGCCTAGCCAGAGTGTATTTGGCTTCTGCCTCCCTATTAGATTAGCCTACTGTGCCTCTGTAAAGTAGGTCACAGAAGGTACCCTTTTAAGATTAGTTTACTGTGCCTCTGTCTAGCAGGGACACAGGAGAGATCCCAGGGGTGAATTTGCGATTTCCCATCCACGCGTCTAAATTTCGCTTGAAGAGGGTCAGCGAGGGGCTATGTCTAACATGAATTGGGATTCTATTCCAGAGTGAGGGGAGCCTCTGGGAAATGAATTTGTCCCTCCAGCATGTCCTATTTATTTTTGTGCTGAGGTTTAGGTCCTTGGAGCGTGTAGCTCTAAGGGACTTGGATTTTTTGAGGTGGAGCATGTCCATTAATTCTGGGTTCAACATGGCTTTGTACGTCAGGCATAGATCGCCTCTGAGTAGGCAGTAAGCAACTGAGTAGAGCTGGAGTTTCTTTAGTCGAGCTGCATAGGACATCTGTTTGTAGTCCATGATCCTCTTGGTGAGGTACTTTTGGGGTCTGTCCAGTTGCTGCAGGTGTCGGGTAAGGTACATCCCAAAAGGGGCATTGTATTCAATTATGGGCCTGATGAGTGACGAGTAGAGGGGCACAATGACCTCTCTTGATCTAGATGCGAACCCTTTCATGATAAGGTGGGTTATATAGAAGGTCTTTCTAACCACTTTGGCAACATGATTATCAAAGGAGAGATTACTGTCTACGTTGGTCCCCAAATCTCTAATTACTTCTTCCGTACTTAATGGATTACCACCTATGTGGTAATTTGTGGGCACCTTGTTTTTCCCAAAGGGGATGACTATGCACTTTTTAGCATTTAGCTTGAGGCCGTGGTTCTGGCACCAAGCATCCGTCTCTGTGAGACCCTTTTGGAGGATGCTTGTATCAGCTGGAGATTCAATTATGGCCCCCAGTTTGCAGTCATCTGCGAACTTTGTCAGCCATAATCCCCCCATGTTAGCCTGAACCTCAGAGAAGTATATACCGAAAAAGAGAGGTCCCAGAACTGAGCCCTGTGGGATGCCACTTGTAACTGGTTTGGATTCGGACATGGCACCTGCGATTCTGACCATGTGGGTTCTATCTCTGAGCCAGTTTGCAACCCCTCTTGTGATATAGGGGTTGATATTTAAGCTGGTAAGCTTATTTATGATGCCCGAGTGGGGTATTGTGTCAAAGGCTTTTGCGAGGTCCAGGTAGGCTGTGTGGACTACCTTGCCCTCATCTATGGCTTTGGTAACTATTTCAAAGAAATCAACTAGGTTTAAGAGGCAAGATCTGCCCTTAACAAAGCCAAATTGGGTAGGGTCCAGTGTCTGGAGGCTCCCAATGTCTTTGTTTATGAGTTCCATGATAATACGCTCCATAGCTTTACAGACCAGACTAGTCAGGCTTATGGGGCGATAGTTTCCGGGGTCCGTTGTGGCACCACCTTTGTGGAGTGGGACCAGTGTAGCTGTACGCCATTCTTTGGGTACATATCCTGTAGTAAGGCTAAGTTTGAACAGTGACTTAATGTGAGGGTTCAGTTCTTCTTGGAGCTCATGTAAGACACAGCCTGGGACACCGTCCGGTCCCATAGATGCTGTGTTTTTTGCTTTGGAGAGGGCAGCTTTCACCTGTGCATCTGTGTGTTTCAGCTTTATGGCAGATCTGAATGCCCATGACTTTTTCTTTTTTTGAGTTTGTTATGGACAAATTCAGGCATATAAAGCCAAACCCGACTAGCTGTGCACATGCATGCTTCATCCTTTTTATGGCCTTCTCAGCACAGCATATGTGGACTGTTTGGCTATTCTTTTGGAAACACGGGGTTGTCGTACCCAGCCGATGTCCATAACCATTACGGTGTCTGCAAAATGGCCTAACAAACTAAAATAATGAGTAAGAAGGTCACACAGACAAACCAATCAGCAAAAACTACAAGAAACATCTAGCCAAGCTATAGTTTCCACTGTATGATTCTTTAAAACCTCTTGTATTAGAGGTACATGGGATATATGCAAATGACCCCTTAAGGACATCAGGTGTTTCAGCTATGTGGCAGAATAAGTAAAATGAAAAAAAGGAGAAATTCCATTATGTGGGAGATGTAATAAGTAGAAGGAGCAGATCACAAATGTGTTAAATTACATACATTTTGGGTAAAAAATCAATCTTTTGTACACTTTTAGACAGACACCTACTAAGCAAGAAGAGACAATCAAGAAAGACACTGAAAGTAAATATTTTTCTTCTGCTGCCAAATATCTGTAATTTTTACCAAACTAAAAGCTTGACTTACCACTACCTCTATAAAACTTAAAGTTGTTTGTTGTTTGTCTTTCGGCTTTTCCCGGTTAGGGGTCGCCACAGCAGAACTCCGGTCCGCTAATGATTGGCAGTAGATTTTCACGAACACCGAGGTACCAGCTCAACGTCCAACCTTCAATGATGGCACACCCATTTACGCATGTCTTTCGAATGCCACCCAACCAAGGGGGGAACATGCTGACTCCACACAGAAGGCACTCCCTGCACTCCAGCCGAGAATCGAAAGGGAGAACCTCTTGCTGTGAGGCAACAACGCTATTTAAAGTAAGGATCCAATTACCAGTCTATTCCTTACTGCATCCCTTTAACTTTTGACAAATGTATGTTAAAGGTACAGACTGGTCTTTTAAATCTATATGTTTGCAGTGTCTTCACAGCTGCTGTAGAGATAAAAGGTTGCTATTAGTGTTCCCAGGGGGCTTTTCTGGAGCTAATAGTGTTTTCTCTCTTTTGTTAAGCGCTTAACCCTTGATTTGCCAAAGTTAGTCAAAATAACATATGTAAATGATATAGTGATCCTGAGTTGTGATAAAGACATCAGGTTAATTTATGGGAGTGTAGAGGCATGAAGGTCACACACACACACACACGCACACGCACACGCACAAGCACACGCACGCGCACGCGCGCACACACACACACACACACACACACACACACACACACACACACACACACACACACACACACACACACACACACACACACACAAAATAAACTTATCAATCAACTCTAGGAAAACTGCAGTTATGAACTTTTCAGGTTGCACTTAGAGACCGTCCTGGAAATGTAATTAACCATGCTTATGAACACAAACAATTAAGCCTTCTCATGCACCAAACACTGTCATTCAGACTACACAGTTAAATAATTGTAGGTAAGATTCTTTATCAGGTAAAAATGTACTACAAATTTCCTAGTTTGATTTCTCCTAAAGTATGAATGGCACTAACAAAAAAATTACTATCATATAATTTGAATGTGCAACGACTATTAAATCGTTAAATTCCTCTGTAACCACATCCATATTCCAAACCTCAGTAAACAAAGTACGTTATTTATTTATTTATTTTCAGCTTAACACATACTCTTATCACTGCCTACTTTTGCAGAATACAAAACTTTTTGCTACTTTCCTTTTCAGATTAATTAATCTACATGCAGGATCTCCCTTACCCTCAAAGCTTTTCATGAGAACCACCTTATATGGTCTTAACTAGCACTGACAATGTATTCACAATATAAAGATCCCATTTTACTATAACTATTGGAGAAAATGCTTTAAGGCTTTATGGAAATTAGGTCCACAGTGCTAGAAGAATCTTGACACATAAGTTATATACAATAAATTCCAACAACTTTTCAAATGAAACTCAAATATATTATTTTCAAAAGATATGACTGCATCTGCTTTGGAGATGATAGATAAACAGTCTATGCCTTAACTTACTTAAACACACAATGTTGTTTATTATTTCTTAAAAATATAGAATAATAGAAAACCAAGGACAATATTCACATTCTTTCTGCCTGTACAAACTGACCAAGTTGGCACAGAGAAATATGTTATTAGGGGCATATTATTGTGTGCCTGCATGAAACACACTAGGCTAGTGTTCTCTCTAATGGCCCATACATCACAGTAGCACAGGTACCCCACCCCCACCTCTACACACGCACGCACGCACACGCACACACACACGCGCACGCACGCGAACAGACACACACGCACACACACGCACACGCACACACACACACACACACAGTCAGCATTTTATTGTTAAGCATATTATGAGGGAACACATTGTTGCCTTTTGACCAAGTGCACCATTTTGGGGAGGTCAGGTAATTCCGGTTTCCCTTCCTTATGTTTCAGTGCTGGACTCCCTAATCAGGTGTAAAAAACAGAGATAAGCAATAGGTGGAAATCATGGTGAAGTGGGGAACAGTACAAAACACTGGAAGATGCAAATAATCTTGTGGCAGTGATTTTCAAGCAAGATTTTAACCTTCCATTCATATTACAGATATTTAAGGGATTTAGACAGATCTCTGATATAGCTATTAAAATTAGGAGCTCTAGTGAAGTAACAGAAAGGAATGTGCAGACTATGTCATTTGGTAGAATACCTGTGACAGGTAGAGAACTAAGGGGAATGCAACCTACTTGTAGTAAAAATTACAGCTAGGAATGATAGCATATCAACTGTGAGTAAAAGCAACTTGTATGGAAGTCTAATAGCAGGGGTGCGAAATAGCTTAGCCCTGAAATACCAGTTAAGTGTGGCAGCTGCCAGAATGTAATAATGGCTCAGGATATTTTATTACCAAAAATATCCAAACTTGCCCGACATGAGGTTAAAGAGGTTACAAAAACTGGAGGAGGGCTTTATGAGGCAGGAAAGAAACCCCAATTAAGCAGTGGAAAAAAATGACATGCCCAACAGTGTGGCTGACTATATGAGGTAAAGAGTAAAAAAAAAAAAAGCCTCGCATGGACGGCAGGTGCAAAGGCCAAAATTGAATACAGTAAAAAGCACAAACGGCCAGCACCAACGAGGAATCCAATCTTTTTTTATTTAAGTATGAAGCAGACTGGTTTCAGTCCTGAAGACCTTTATTGATGCATACAAAAAAATACAATAACTTCCTTTTTAAAGAAATATCCCTTAGTTGTTCCACCAATCAGAACAAAAAAGTTATCACTTGATTAAGTGTATTAAACACACCCATAATACAATGCGTAAACAATACAGCCACATAAGGAATATATTGAGTATACCCACATAGAAAATTATCAAATGCAGGATATATAGACATATTTGACAACCTGAAAATAAAAAAAAAAATAAATATTTATAAAAAAACTAGAAAGGAAAGAAAACAAAGCTAGAAAATATAGCAGAGCCCAATATAATAACCTATCTATATCAGAGACCCATATTGGAACATACTAGACTAAGCCTCCATACTATATTAAATGTATACCTTTATAGGTGGTCATTGAGTCCAGGGGGAAACAAATCCCCCAAACGAATGATCCATGACCTTTCTTTTTTGTTAAGGTGTTCATGCCATTTTTGCTTGGAAAACGTTGAACCTACAACCTTGTCAATGATAGTGAAATGAAACCTAGCCATTTTATTAACTAATGTATGTTTATATAAGGCATTTGTAATAACCTTATTTTTAATATTGCTCAAAAGTTCTGAAATCCATAGTTTAAGAGACCTGGATATTTGGCCTATGTAAAATGCAGAGCAGTGGCATTCAGCTAAATAAATCACCCAACTGCTGCTGCAATTTGTAAAAGTCCAATTTCAAAAACTTTTGTAGTATTTTTGGTAGAAAATTCCTTGGTTTTCAGTACATACCTACAAAAAGTACAATGTTCACAGGGAAAACACCCATATACTCTATTGCCATCTAAGGTGCATTGGGTTTTCATTTGGACAGATGAATGTCTCTTGTAGAAACTAAGATGGCCCCATAAAGTAACCCCTCTCCAATATGAGAAGCACATCTGTTGTCCAATATATTGGCCAAATATTCATCAGAACGTAACATGCCCCAGTGTTTTTGAACCAACTCAGTAAGATGTCTGGTATTTCTACCAAAAGTGGTAGGAAACCTAATTCTAGATTTTTCCTGTGATTTCGAGCCTTGGTAAGCGAGAAGTTCATCCCTTTACATCTGATCTACAATGGAACTAGTATATGACAGGTGTTTGCTAGAATACCTCTGTTCCACAAATCTATGGGTTAGATCCTTATTGAAATGGACAATATCTGTCTGATTTGAACATATTCTTTTAATCCTCATATATTGGGATTTTGGAATATTTTTCGTAATATGACCTGAATGACAGCTGGATGCATGCAATAATGAGTTGGAATGAAAGGGTTTTCTATAAACTGTACTGGCTAAAGTACCATCTTGTTGTTTGTTAATGAAAACATCCAAAAATGGGATAGACCTTCTATGGAAATCAACAGTAAAATAAATACCCCATTTATTATCATTTAAATAACTGACAAATTCTTGTAAATATATTGCATCAGATTTCCAAATCATCCAGCAGTCATCCAGGTACCTACGCCAAATGTCCATTTCATCCATAAAAAATTTATGACTCCTATTATAGATCATGTGATGTTCCAGGTAATCCATAAAAAAGTCTGCATAAATGGGGGCAAAAGCCGCCCCCATAGCGGTACCCTGAACCTGTAAATAACATTTCCCATTGAAAAGAAAAACATTCTTCGTTAGAACGTGCTCAACTAAACAAAGAAGAAAAGTGTTAAACCCAGGACTATATAAATCCAGTTTGGTGAGCCAAAATTCAAGTGCCATAAGGCCAGCCCAGTGAGGGATGCTAGTATATAATGATGTTACATCCAAAGTGTACAATAGCCATTCGTCCTCCAACTGAGAGTCAGCAATAATATTAAGAAACTCTGTTTTATCTTTAATCCTAGCCCTACCTCCTATCAACAGAGGCTTGAGATATTTGGTAAGATAAACAGAGATGGGTTCCATTAAGGAATCCCTACCTGACACACAGTAATAACGGCCACACAGGTACAAAATGCACTCTCTAAAGCCAAGAATACAGCATCCATGGGACCAGATGACATCCTGGGCTGTGTACTACATGAACTACAATATGAACTGGCACCTCACCTAAGTGTCATGTTTAATCATAGCCTCACCTCAGGTTTCGTGCCCACTGAGTGGCGCAGAGCTACAGTTATCCCAATCCACAAGGGGGGATCCACCTTGGATCCTGGAAACTACCGTCCCATCAGTCTGACAAGCCTTACCTGCAAGGCCATGGAGCGTATTATCATGGAACTTATAAACAAAGACATTGGCAACCTTCAAACACTGGACCCCACCCAGTTTGGGTTTGTGAAGGGCCGATCTTGTCTCCTGAACCTGATTGACTTCTTTGAATCAGTCTCCAGAGCCATGGACAAGGGTAAGGTGGTCCACACAGCCTATCTAGACCTTGCCAAGGCCTTTGACACCATCCCCCACTCTGGAATCATAGATAAACTTACTAAGTTGGGCATTAATCCCTATGTCACCCAATGGGTTGCTAAATGGCTTACTGATAGAACCCACACTGTAAAAGTAGCCAACTCCAAATCCAGCTCCAGACAAGTGACAAGTGGTGTACCTCAGGGTTCAGTCCTGGGGCCGCTCTTGTTTGGCATCTACTTCTCTGAAGTACAGGTCGACACTAAGGGACTCTGGCTAACAAAGTTTGCAGATGACTGCAAACTGGGAGCCATTATTGAATCCCCAAATGATGTGGATACTCTACAAAAGGGCCTTACAGAAACAGATGCTTGGTGCCAGAGCCATGGGCTCAAGCTCAATGCCAAGAAATGTATTGTTATCCCTTTGGGAAAAAACATGTATCCATGAATTACCATATAGGTGGCAGTACACTAAACACAGAAAGTGTGATAAGAGACTTAGGGACACAGGTGGACAGTGGTCTCACCTTCGATAACCACATCGCCACAACAGTCAGGAAATCCTTCTATGTGGCACACCTCATCACGAAGGGCTTTTCATCCAGAAAGAAGGAGGTCATTGTCCCACTGTACTCATCCCTCATTAGACCCATTATAGAATACAACGCCCCATTTGGTATGTACCTCTCAAGACAACTGCAACAACTGGAAAGGCCTCAGAAATACCTCACTAAAAGAATCACAGGCCTAAAGCAGATGCCCTACGCTGACTGCCTTAAAAAACTCCAGCTATACTCTGTCGCATATCGTCTACTCAGAGGAGATCTCTGCTTAACATACAAGGCCATGTCAAACCCAGAGCTGTTGGACATGCTACACTTTAAGAAATCCCAATCCCTCAGAGCTACACGCTCCAGGGATCTAAACCTTGTCATCACAATAAACAAAACATGCTGGAGGGATAGATTCCTGACCCAGAGACTCCCCAGACTCTGGAATAGATTGCCCATACATGTCAAGCAGAGTGCCTCTTTGGACCTCTTCAAGAGGAACCTTGACAATTGGATAGGAGAAAGGAAATTCACCCCAGGGATCACGTCAGTCGCCCTGCTAGACAGGGGTCCAGGAAAGTAAATAATGTGGGAAGAAATAGCCAGGGAATTGTTATGGCTAGGCTTGTATAGGCCCTAGGGCTGATAGCCTAGTACCAACCTATGAACCTATGAACAATTGGCCGCCCTGGGGGATTTTGAAAGCTCTTGTACACCTTGGGAAGCAGATAAAGATGTTGAGAAGAGGGCTCACTAACTTTAAGATGAAAACAAGTTTGTTCATCAAGTTTGGAAAGGTCTTTGAAAAATGTATATACACCCAACTACTTGAAATGTAAACATATGGGATCCTGTGTCATCATGTCTTTTGAGTTTAAGTACCATAACTAATCTTAAGAATCTCACAGAAGATATACTAATGAACATGAACAAAAGGGGTTCTAACAAGGTCTTTATTCACTGACCTCACAAAGGACTTTTATTTAGTGGATCACCCCATCTTAAAAGCTACCATATTTGGCTAGTACCAGCACCCCTGCTTTACTGTAATTTACTGCCTTCCTAATAAGCAGACATTTCAAAGTAAAAATGTATTCACTATTTTATCTCTACATACATGTTTACTTTTTAAGGTGAGGTTTTATTTACAAAGAAGAAACTATAAATCTCTTCATTAACAAAATTGTGTGGTGGGGGTTATCAAAAAGTAACACAATCACAGTCACAAATGTACTGTTAGATTTTTTCCTAATTTTTTCCAATATGGCATCTCTTCAAACAACAATTTCAATATAACTAAATCCTTATGATTTTCTTCAAGTTTGCCATTAAGCAAATGGCACTTACAGATATCAGCCTTTATCCCTTCAAGATTCTTTACCATACAAACAAGATTAACTCCATTAGTTTCTCTTTCATAGGACAACTTATTTCCCTGCTTACAGATTTCACTGATAACTTCCAGACTGCCTTTGTCCTTCATACCTTGCTCCCTGGAGACTCCTCTTCAGAACTCTCTCTCTATACACAAGAGTCAGGAATCTGACTCTTTAAGTGGTAGTGTCTATGATATACCTCAAGAAGTAATTGCTCCACATTGGTTGTCACTCTCTGGTTTGCTTGCTTTGTATATATTTTTATTTTTATTTTTATTTTATTTTACATTTGTTAACCGGGCTAGTCTAACTGGATATATTTCCATTTTCAGTAGAGGCCCGGGGAGAAAAGCTCCACATAGATATAAACACAGTTACATAATATACAAAAAATGAACGAGGTAAAAAAGGAGAAGGAGGGGGGATATGCAAATATGCAGGAAGACATCATAGGATTTAATATTAACATAACATAGTATGATAGGATTCCTCATTCTCACACAATAAAAATAAAGTTTAAACTTATTTCACATTATTTTATAGGAAGGTTATATAAGGAGAGTAAAAGAGATTTCTCATGAACTCCTTAGTTCCCAGCAATTACACCATCACAAGCAAAGAGTTTCAAAAGTTCAACAGTAACTATGGCTCAGTATGTAAATGTTAAAAAGTCTGAATATGGGAAAAAAAAACTATCCTTCGGAGGCAGCATAACTTCTTAATCCATTTTTATCCAAGGCCTTTAACCAACAAATCACAACATTTTCCTTCCTACTATAAACAGTATCTAAGTCTTCCCTTCCCCTTCAAAATGGGGAACATACTATCTATGGTAAAAGAACATCCCTGGTCAGATGTACAGTTGTACTTAGCATGAATCTCTAAACTGTGCTCCAATAACACTTAGTATGAATCTTTGAGCTGCGCTCCAATATTCTAGCACTGCAAGGTCTCACAGTCTTCCCCACATAACGAGGCCCACAATTAAAGATAGCTACCTATACAGCGAAACTAGTACAGTTAATAAACTCTGTAATATCAAAACTGTCATATGCAGAAATGGGGAAAAATCTTTATTTTTCCACATGTTCCTGCAAGCCGCACAACATCCGCATATTTAGTTACCTCAACATGCATCCATATTTAGTTTATTAATTTCCTCCAATCTATGGTTATGGCAAAACATTCTTGATATAGTCTGTCCATTTTTAAAGGTCATCAATGGAAAAGGGCCTACAGTGATCTCCACCCAAGATCAGAAGTTGACACTTCCTAGAGTTTTTACAAAATCTGACTAATAACATTTTTACAGCTTTAAATGGAGTAGCAAGCGCAACTCTGCTGCTGTCTCCCATAAATCTAGGTTTATATTTATACTTTAACAATGTCTCCCTGTTAATTTGCATCACATCTTCCACACCACTGTCCAGCGGTCATTCACCATGCCTCCTTTCAAGAAATTTAGCGTTCATAACCTTCACATTACGAGGCAGTCCATCAAGATTTGGAAATATCTTCTTCATTAAATGTGGTAAGGAAATGTTATCAATAACATGCTTAAGGTTTATGATATATTCATCCTCATCAATGTTATGCTTATGTATTGGCTTAGTGTATAATTCTGTATTCAAGGTGTTATATTTGTGTGTGTCTCTCTCTCTCTGATGAGTTGCAGCTGACTCCTAGAGTGACCCCACAGACAGCCACCAGTATTCATGGAGTTCACAAGGCGAAAGGGGAAAAAGAAGTAGGTTGCCATGTCCTTCTTCTATATCAGCATGCACACACTCACACCTACAGGCAAGGTAGAGTCCCCAATCCACCTACTGCATGGCTTTGGAATGTGGGAGCAAACCAGAGACATGCATACCCTACACAGAAGGCATCCCAGATGGCAACCAAACCGGAAAACCTCTCTGTGAGGTGACAATGCTACTCATTGTACCACTGTGCCACTTCTACTTTAATCCAAATATCCACATATGGTCAGCTGGGGGAACTAATACCTGGCACACATGAAACATTAGTAGCAATATTAAGACACTTTGGAGGGCTTGAAGCATGGCCTAATACACCTGCACATTATATAATCTTTGTTCAATGTTACCCGAGACTCACTGTTACTGATAGATTTATGGCAAAATTATGATATTCCATATCATTAAGTTTAATTTGCATTTTGGCTAAAACCATTCCTTTTTGTGCAATGCATGAAATATTAAGGATCAAACATATTTAATTAAAGGTTTCAAAATAGTTTGCTTGTGTTTATGGAGTTAGCGTACTTTGCCACTGACTGAGAATCATCTTAGAACATTGCTAAGTGATTATCTTGTGAGAGAAGGAAATTTCATGCTATTGTCAGCATTTTAATTATTGCTGTCTTTGCAACAAATTGCATTTGGACTGGATGTTTGTCCTTTCTTGTTTAGTATATACTGCTCTGCTTTGTGTGCTATTGCTCTACCTTTGACTGGACTACCATAAGCTGCTCAACTGATCCTTTGCTGGAAACTGATTTGACCAAAGTTACCAGAACAGACTCTCTTCTTCAGTCCCTGCAACACCAAGGAAGTATTTATTATTACACTGAATTGCCTTTAACATCTAGGACAATAGTCTAGTTAATATGGAAACAACTTAATTTGCTATTGTGTGGAAGCCATTTTAGAAATGTAATAAGTGATTATCTAGTGGAAGAAGAAGCAATTTGCTGCTGTTCCTGGTGTTTTAATTACTGCTGGCTTTACAGTAAGCTGTATTCTGATTGGCTGATTTTTTTTTATTTACTATATAGTGTTCTACTTTGTGTACCATTGCTCTCAGAAGCACATTGCATAGCACCATGAGAGTGAATGCTGTACAACAGCTGTGGGTGGTTTTCTAAGTTTCTCCTCTGAAGGACTGAAACCATTTGCTGCACTTTTGGAAATGGACTGTGTGCTTATTGAGCTTTACAGCATTAATATATCACTCTAAGCTGAGAGTGTTTGCTTGGGGCTACTATTAGAGTGGCAAGTGCCTCCTCCGAAAGATGGAAAATAATGAGCAGTGTACCTCAGGATTATTGCTGGGACCCCTCCTATTTGGTATACATTTATCTGAACTCCAGGCTGTAAAACTGTAAACCTAGAGCTATGCTTAATGAAGTTTGTTAATGACAGCAATTTGGGTGTTACTGTCTGATCACCCTTTGATATGATGTCCTACAGTAAAATCTAATGCTCAGAAACTAATGATGTGCTGAAAAAGGTCTACAATAAAATGCAAAAATGTGCAGTATTGTGGAATTTGGCAGAAAAAACTCTCATCTCCAGTTTATAAAATAGCTAGCACCCCACTCCATAATGATACAGTTGTCAGAAATCCTGCACCTTGGCTGACATCTCCTTCTGTTTTTCCCCACCATGTAGCACTAATTGCCAGTAAGTCCTTCTATTTATCACAACTGATATCTAAAGGTATCACTTCTATGTCAAAAGAAGGTATTATCCCTCTTGTTCTCTGCTCTATGTAGACCAGTATTAGAATAAAATACTGCCTTTGGTGTGTACACATCCAGGCATATTGCATAAATATAAAGGCCCTTGTAGTTCCTTGCCAAAACGATTATGGTCTAAAGAACCTTAGCTGCCAAGAGAGGCTTTAAGCCCTATCTCTTATAGAATCTTATGTGGAGATATAGATCTTCTATTCTGTTCCATTAAGGACCCAATCCTACTTCATCCCTTAAATGTTTGCAAGACAAACAGCTCCAAAAACACAACATCTAAGGATTTTAATCACCAAAATATAAACAAAATATGCTGTGGGAACAGATTTATTATTTAATATCTACCCCAGCTCTGAAATAAACTGCCCATATATGTTACACAGAGTGACATTTTCACATCCTTCAAGACTATCCTTGACAACTGGATAGACATCCGCCAATTCATCCATGGTATGACCTGCTTTGCATTTCTAGAAGTAGAAGTGGGAGATGCATCTTAAGGGTGTGTATTGGCAAGACACAAATGGTCTCATGACTTATTTATCATGTGATTCCTATGATGCTAGGATCATCTAGTTTGCCTAAAGTCTGAAACAATCAACATAAAGCAACAGTTTTCACTTAAAAAGTAATAGATTTCCTACCGGTCACCTCAAAATATTTGTCATACAACTGGACCCGCAGCACCTTGTTTTTTCTCAAGGGTAGGTCATGTTTGCTTATTTTATTACATTTCTTTGAAAAGGTCACAGAGGCAGAGGATAGAGTCATTCAGTCTATACAGTTTATCTGGATCTGGCCTAGACATTTGACACTATATCCCTTGCTGCCATTGTAAATAAGTTCAAAGACCTCAAAGTAGACCCTTACATGGTTATATGGACTACAAATTGACCAATGGCTGGGATCCACATAATTAAAATGTAATTTGCCACTTTGAAAAGTGAGAAAGTAGCAGAGTATCCCAAGACTCATTGCCGGGATTCCCTTCCTTTTTTGCAGATACTTTTCTGACCTCTATACTATTACAGCTAACTGGATTTTCCCATGAATGAAAGCAAGATGATATAGTCCACTTCCCTCAAGATGTAAAAATTGATACAACAAAACCTAATCCTTAAAAACCAGTAGTGTACAGTAAAAGGGCTTAAACTAAATGTAAAAAGGGGCAGCACTGACACGTTTGGTAAACACACATCATGTGTAACCTACTGTATAGCCATTGTCCAACACCAGATAGCAGTCAGGAACCTTGACACCCAGGTTGACAACTCCATCTCCTTTGGGATCCACATAGCAACAGTAGTTGGGAAAGCCTTCTGTCTAGCCCAATGAATTATTAAAGGTGTCTCATTCAGGCCAAAAGGAGAACTTATCCTCTTTGTACTCAACCCTAATTAGACCAATGATAGAGTATAGTGCCCCTTTCAGCATGCATCTATCTGGACATATCATGCAGCTAGAAAGGCCTCAAAGGTTCCTAACTAAAAAGAGTATTGATCTAAAAACGTTTAGTTACAAAGACAAGCATGAAGCCCTATCTCTACACACTGTGTCTTATAGGCTGCTATGAGGAAATCAATGTCTTGCATTCTGTGCCTTCAAAAAACTTCCCCTACTGGATCTCTTGTACCTTGATTAAACATATAGCTTCAGAATAACTTCAGCTGAATATGTAAGCCCCCACCATTTCTGGAACACATTGCCTTTACAAGTTAAGCAGCATGACACCCTCATGTCATTCAAGAAGAACCTGGATGGTTGGATAGATAGTTGTAAATTCATCCTGGGCCTTACATGTTTTTCGCTCCTCGAAGCAGGAGGTGCATCCTGTGGGTAGGTATCAGCAAGACGCAAATAATGTTATGACTTAATTGCCTTGCAATTCTCATGAGTCTGTAAATAAAGTGGCATTAACATAAGGTAATACAAATTAATAAAAGACAGGCAAATACTTACAACTTTTTTGCCTTTTTTGGCTAGGTTTGTAAGTAAGAAACTGTTTAAGTCATTAGTTTGGAAAATTTTAAGAATAATAACTATTGGCATCTTTTATGCAATTATGTATTATAACCAGAGGAGGGCACAACATTCTATGCTACTGTCAAGTACAAATTCTGGTTATGTTGTTACAGCACTCAGTTTGGCTATTGTAAATCTAATGTGTTGACAAAGCACTGTAAAACAATGCATATGCTAGGCATTCAGTATAATGCTTTCAAACAGTTTATACATATACTGCAGTACACAGACATATACACACACACACACACACACACACACACACACACACACACACACACACAAGCAGCCAGATAAAACATATGGAGACATATGGAAAACAAGCATGTTCCACACATGAGGCACTCCTGCTGGGAACTGAAATGAAGAGCAAAGCACTGTGAGGAAGTAGTGTTCACTAATGCATTATACACTGTGCTTTGGTAGTTTTATACTATTAACAAATCCAGTACTTTGTAGAGCAAAAGAAAGCGCTGTTTTGTCTGATGGCCAATGAATGTGAATTTATCACATTATAAAATGGCTAGAGAAAGGACTGCTCCTGCATCACAAAGAAAGTACAAAGTAGTAGATTTTTTTAGATAATATTAGCACAATTACATATACAGCCTAAGAGCATTTGTTACATAGTCATGGTATTTAACCTTGGAGCATCAGAAGTCTGCCCTGCATATAACTACTACAAACAGGTGTATATTTTAATCTTCTGGATTCACATATCTCTGATTCCAATAGTCTGTTTTTGACTTGCTCTCTGTGTTTACTGACTGAATAGTCAGAAGCCCAAGTGGTGGACCCTCAAATGGCTTTGCTTTATCACTTGACCGTATGCATTGAAAGGAAGGTCATGTACACCAGTCTAGTCTGCTAATAAGAGGGCCATAGGAGGGCAGGAGGAAGAGGGAGAGAATGCACAGCTGTCTTTGCTATGCCTTATGACGTCCATAGTTTGCTAGCTTTTTCTAGTAGATGTTTTGATAATAAAATGACATCTCCGTTGTGTCAGCAGACACTCTTATGCAGCTTTCTACATTTGTATATGCATAAATGCAGTTACAAACACTACTTAGACAGGACAACTGCCAAATACATGGCCTAACTCAGGAGGCAGTCAAACAATGTAATCAGTATCTGAATGTTCTCTTCATACAGTATATCCAGTGCCCTGGGCTCTAGTAAGAACAGTGATACAACACCCTAAATGTAAGCAAAGGAAATTCTCCAAATAACACCATTTAAACAGCCTGCCATTAAAGTCAGCATGTCCTGTTGTGTTGTAATAAACAGATACATGAGATCACTTCTATCATCCAGAACGGCAATCATTTTTACCCATCTTAAGACTTGGTTTCTTTCATTGCTGTAGATGTTATCAAAAATCAATGGAAAAGGTGACACCCCATTTTTGTTTGTCTGTTCCTATGTCATCATACTGACTAAAAGAATGGAACAATGTATGACACTTACAAATTTTAAGGACCACACTTGAAGCCTGACCAATGGCTGAAGAGTAATGGTGGATTGTTTTTGTTAACTGCTGCAGCATTTGCTTTCATACTTCAGATGGTGGAGAATATCCTCAGTACAGAAATGTTGAAGTAAATATATAACATTGATATGAAATTAGTGAAAACTTTTTACACTTTAATAATGTGCCACTCAAAAAAATATATAGCAAAGCATGCTTGTTTGCATTATTGTATGCTGCCATGCTACCAAGATGTGATATAGTCATTAATATAAAATGAACAAGACTCACAAAACTAGTATGAAACATTCTTGGCATACATAGTGTTTGCTTTATCAATCTGCTTTTGAATAAAAATGAGGAAATAGATTTTTAATATCCACTTATACATCTTAAAAATAAAAAAAATTGCCCAATGTCATAGCTATTGCAGTGTTGTACAACAAATGATCATAAGATCAAAGATCATAGGAAATACAAGGTAATTCAGTCACAATGCCATTTACATCTTCTCAAGATCCACCCTCATGTTGTACCTCCCTTTAAAAGAAGAGCAAGTTAGGACAGCCCTGGAATAAATTTATGGTTTTAATTTGAAGGATGTTAGGATACCACTTTGTTTAACTTGCAAGGGAAGTTTGTTCTGGAGGTGGGGTAGGCCACTGGGTAAAACTTTGTCTCTCCAGCATTTTATTTAAGTGCTGGTTAAGATTTAAGCCACAAGTTTTGGTATTACTGGAGCTATATGATTTGCAAAACTACAGCAGGTCAAGGAGGGATGAAGTACAACAGAACACAAAACATAAAACACCTCACAAGAGCCTATAAGAAACTGAGTAAAAGGATAGCACTTAAAGACTTTCCTGGTACACCAATAATCTTCTCAAGGAGGAACTTCTGGGGCCTTTTCAGTATATGTCGAGAAAGGTACATCCTGAAGGAAACGTGCTCAATAACTGATCTAATTAAGGCTGTACATACAGGGATGATAGCATCTTTTGTATTGGATGATATACGTTTGGATATTAATTGTGCTAAATAAAAGGATTTTCTGACTACTGCTGCTACATGGAGGTCAAAGGAATGGGAATTATCAACCTAGGTTCAAAGATTCTTGTCTACATTATCTTTTTGAGTGTAATACTGACTATATTGCACAGTGAGGAAGAGTTGTTTATGAAATGTGACAATACTACAACTTTTTGCATTTAGTTTTAGCCCTTTTCCCCTATATCCCTTGTTTAAGAAAGTTAGTTTTTCCTGTAATAAATAGGTATCAGAAGGAGATTTGACAATAACACTCAGTTTACAGTCATCTGCAAACTTAGTTAACCCAAAGGTCTCGAGTTCCAGTCCGGAGACTGGAGAAGTAGATTCTGAAAAGGAAGTGTCCCATTACTGAGGGGAAACTTCTAAATTAGTTACTGTCAAACCTTCTAACGAGGTGCTTGAAACCTTAACTAAGTGGATTCTGTCTTTTAACCATCTGGCGATCTACCTTACCACATATGGATGAACGTTTAAGGCGCTTAGCTTTTTTTTTTTTTTTTTTAAAGAAATTTTTTATTAATTTAACATATTTACAATACATACACAGAATGGAAGAAATTCAAAATCACATACTGTTATATAATGTTAGGAGTACATTGAATCATCAAGGCAATCTTATACAATTAACAGATTAAGAGCCTTGGTATTTCAATAGCACAATTTTAAGGCTATCTCAACCACTAAAAGTCTTAGTATGGTTTAAAGATCTTATTCTGATCACTTTTTTTCAGTTTTACATGGTACCACTGTTAAGTTTAATATTTCTTTGAATGTAGGAACTGAACAACTTTTCCAGCAACTGCCAAAATACTCAAAATATTTTTTGTTGTTTGGCTTTTACAGATACAGGAAGTGGAGCATTCATTAGTATTATTGATCTAGTTAAAAAACAATTATCAAAATATATCCCCCTTACAAAACATACTTATCTCTTCCCAATATATATTTAATTGTTCATAATCTATAAACATATGTGTCCAATCAGTTTTTACATCTCTAACACATCCCCAACAAACTGAAGTCATTTTATTAAACTTGCAGATTTGATAGAGTAATAAACATTATATGCATATGTTTCCACATCAAATCTTTCTAGTATAACCTTGAAGTTTGACTAATTGTATTAAATAACAACATTTTATTCTTGCCATCTATTGAGTCATTCACTTCACTACTATCTAAAAAGTTCCAGAATTTGATATCAAAATTATTATTATTTATTATTAATTTATATAACTTGGACAAGCTTTCTTTGTCAGTTAATTTACCTTCAATGATAGCATTCATATAATGGGGGAATACTGTTCTGTTCTTCTTCACTCATATTAATTACAAATTCATTTAATTTCTTACCGATGGATAATATTAACTGGTTAACACATTCATCCAGCTTATAATTTTCATTGAATATTCTGGAGACTTAGCTTTTCCTTTTTCAGAGCAATCAGACCATAATACTAATCCATTCCTTTTTAGTAAAGTCATTTAAACATTGTTCTGATTTTCCTTAAATCTAGAAATAAGTGCAATGGGAAAGTACAAAAAATTCCATTTGGATATTAATGGAGGTTAAAAAACATATTTCTTACCTGTTTTAAGAATTAATTTCATATATGCAAAATATAAAGACTGAAATGAATTTCATTATAAGGTAAATTTTATTAACTAGATGAAATGATTGTTATATATTTCTAATGCATCATATTTGATAAACTTATAAGAATTTAGTATAATCTGATCCTGAATGGTTTTCAGTTTAGTGTAATCCGAGTGTATCCAGAATAGAACAGTATTAAAATCTCCAGAAAAAGAATAGGATTCTACATCTGGGAAGCTAATAACACCATACTCCCATGATCTTATATGAGTTCTATAAGCAATTCTCAGCTTTTTAGTATACCATATGAATTAAGTTACCATTTTCCCTTTTTCTTTAGAAGTTTTTTTGTCAGGTATTAAAGCTTTCCAATGCTATATAGATTATATATATATATATATATATATATATATATATATACACACACACACACACACACACACACACACACACACACACACACACACACACACACACACGCATATAATCTTGGGTAATATAATCATTTTAATAAATACTAACCTATCCTCAAAAGTAAAAGTAAAAAAAAAAAAAAACATTCCATTTTTTAAATAAGAAGAAAGACTTCTTCAATTATTTTTTCAATATTATTATTAATCAACTTATTTGCGTCTGATATACTTTTATTTCTAAACATTTTAGTTATTTTCCTTCCCAATTATATGTATGTTTATATTTAAACTTACTATCTAGAAACTTATTTAAAGCTAAAGTTTCAATTTTATTTTTATCAAATTTCAGAAGATATATTTCTTGTAACATATCAGTTTCCTTATCTATTTCTTCAATTGAATAATTTAAATCTCCTATAGTTAGTAAAAAATCATCTGAAAAAGCTGTTTTAGATTGACAAGGCTTGTTAATTGAGAATACATCATTTTTTCATTGCTTCTTATATTATTAGTTAAAGGCTCAATAACTAATGCAAATAGTAGTGAGGACAAGGGACATTCTTGCTTTGTGCTTTTGTTCACAATGAATCCTTGAGAAATGTAAGATCCAATTTTAACATATGCTTTGGAGTTTCTATACAGTTTTTTTAATATTACAATAAATTGTTCTAGAAATGTAAATGCTCTGAAAAGTTTTAAAGAAGTAGTTCCAATTAACAGAATCAACAGCTGCCCAGATATCCAAGCTAATTAGGTCTGATGTCTTGCTCATTCCTTTTGCTAAATCTAAGATAGTTACTACTATTTTTTATATTATCTTACATTAATATGTTGACTGTAAATCCTGTTTAACCTTTATTAATTAATTTACTATATCTCTTCATCTTTATCAAAAAATGGAAGCAAATATTTTAATAATGCAATATGTCTATATGAGGAAACTGACTTATTATCCTTTCCCTGTGTTATGCTGCCAGCCCAGCTAGCTGGAATTTTGTAAATAATTCTATGTTATTTATGAATATTGCTATGATTTATACAGAGCTGTATGTTATGTTCTGAGCTTCAAAAATGTAACCACAGTGCACCCTACTGGAAAAGAACAGAATGTTTTGTGATTGTGTTTATCTTTCAGTTTCACTGAAGGAGACAAGATGTCTAGAGCTAGAAGTTTCTTTCTATTGTCTTGAAACATAAATAATTACTAGGTTTAAAATTTAAAGTGCTTTTATTGCTCTGTGATTTCCTAGCAGCTGAGAGATATGTATTTTTGACACAGAGGTGCTAAACTGCAAGTATCTGTTTAGCCTGGGAACTGAAGGCAGGTGACAAAGAGTGATGTAATCTGAGATAACCCAGCAGTAATGTTGAATATTAATTTAAGAACATTCTCAGACATAGATTTGGCATTTTGTATCTTGTCTTGGACCTAGAAACATTCATTCAGCACTTCTGCCTGCGTGCTGCTCTGTAAGAAAGATTAAGGTATAAGGTATACTATTTCTTTTAGAGATAGATAAGAATATATTAAAGATTAGTTTAAATGTTTTCTGTATTTATTTGAGATAGTCCTGCAATGTTGTTTTAAAAAATGTCCCGTGATTCTGAACTCTGTAGTTACTGTGTTGTTTGAGCATTGTCTTGGTCTTTTATTATTTATTATTAAATATACTTAAATCTTTTAATTGTGGCTGGTTTGTTTAGAAATATTTAAGTTCTTAGAGTACTTGCATATGTATTTGGTGACACTGTACAGGCAACTCTTAAATAGCCTTGCAAGTCTTGGTCACACTTACCATTTGGATAATAGTAACATTACACAGTAGGATTGGTCACCCTTTGTAAGGGCCTTTATAGCAGCTGATAAGTAAGGGTGGCTGGTGGCAGCTGGTACTACCTTATAGTCTGGACAGGAGGGAGCATAGCTAGTAAACCTGTGCCAGCCTTTCCCAGGTGTGTGTGTGTGTTTGTTTACCAATCAAATCTCAAAGTGTGTGTGTGTGTGTGTGTGTGTGTGTGTGTGTGTGTGTGTGTGTGTGTGTGTGTGTGTGTGTGTGTGTGTGTGTGAGCTACTTGGGCAGGGATAAGAAGCAGTGGTTGGACAGAGAGTGTGCTGGAGGTCTTAGCTTGGGCACTCAGTTGAGATCTTAACCCTATAGCTGTGCCTGTGGGGAGTCTTATTGGGGATCTGGAGAAGGAGAGAGAAACCAGCCCTAGACTGACTGTGATCTCTGTGTGCTCTTAAGGGAAATTGCATTTTACTGTGCATGTACTTGTCATCCTTCCAATGTGCATGTCCCTCAGTGGTGCTAGTGGTGAGGACTGAGGCTCCTTGATTACTGGACCAGTGCAGAGGTGTCACATATTAATTGTTTTGGTAGTGGTGTGGATATTGAATTCCTGTAGCCTGTGTACAGTGGTCACTGAAGGCATTTGTACTTCAGTCAGCCATGCAGTGAACATTCAGACTTCATATCACATTTTTTTTTGTTAGCTTAGTTAGTCAGGTAGAGCAGGCAAGCATGTCAGCAGAGGAATATGACAAGCTGACAAAGAGCCAGTTGGCTGAAATCTGCCAGGCTAAAGGACTGGTGCATGCCAACCTCACTAAAGCAGACATGTTTGCAGCTTTAGTTGCAGCTGCTGCACAGGATAGCAACCAGGAGGACAATCAGACTGGCCTTGGAGATGTACAACTCTCAGAAAATGGACTGCTCACCCTTTCTACAGATGACTTAAAATCCATCTGTAGTTAAATAGACTTGAGCTAGAGGCCAAGTATTTGGAAATAGAAGCAGCAGAGAGACTAAAACATCTTGAGGCTGAGGAAAATGAGAAACGGCAATGCCTGGAAGCTGAGGAGAAGGAGAGGCAACATGAAAAGGAGATACTGACTCTTCACTAGAGTCATTGAGGTAATAGGGAAGGGAGTAACTGAACCCCAGACACAATAAAAGTCAGTAAATGTCTTCCCACAATTTACAGAGGGGGATAATTTTGATAGTTTAATTTGTATGTTTGAAAATGTATGTAAACAGTATAATGTTGAGCAAGGGCTCTGGGTACAGTTCCTGACCCACTTACTCCATGGTAAAGCTGTAACAGTTATCTCCAAATTGCCTGATATTGATTGTTTAAATTATAATGTTGTAAAGAACTGTTTGCTAGAATGTTTTACGTTAACATTTGTAGCTTATAGGAAAAAGTTTTGTGAGCATAGATGCAAGGCAGATGAAAGTGTGTGTGAATATGTTGCTGAACTAAGCACTTATTTTCATAGATGGTTGAGTGGATGTCAGGTCATCACTTCTGAAGGGCTAGCAGACCTTTTGGTGAGGGAATAAGCCCTTAGCACTTTGTCTGAGGACATGAGAATCTGGTTAGTTGATAGACAATATAATACTGTAGATGAGTTGGGGAAGAAGGGAGACCTATACCTAGCAAGCAGGGCATCACTGCACAGGACAGGGACACCCAGTGCTGCTCATGGGTCTAAGGGAACCCATGGTGGGCAGCCTAGACTGCTCCAACAGAGGCCGCCAGTAGCAGGGGAAGCCACTAGTCCAGGTACACATCCAGGAACAAGGGTTAAATGTCTCAAATGCAACCAGTGGAGCCATGCAGCATATAGATGTCCACGGAGGCAAGGTGGGGAACAAAAGGTGGGAGAGCCAGTAAGTGGGAGTGACAAAATGCCAGTAGTAGGTTGTCTTGAGACAACAAGGGTACCAAACTACCACAAGAGGTTATATCCTATCTTAGTGAATGGGAAAGAGGCCATGGCTAAGAGAGAGACAGTTCAGCCCTAATCATTGTGAAGCCTCCAATGGTTACAGAAAAGCACTACTTGCTTGGGCAGTCTACTCCAGTCAGAGCTTTAGGAAGGACTCCATTCCAAATACATTTGGCTAGTGTTCACCTTGACTGGGGGGATGAAAAAGGAAGCAAGCAAGTAGGTGTGTTTGAGGATATCCCTGCAGATGTCCTGATAAGGAATGATTTTGATAATGCATTACCATGTGTGAATGCAGTTACATGCAGTCAGGCTTGGAGAAAAGCATGTCGGTCTGGTAGCCTAGTGGAGACTCACACAGACTGCACACTTGCAGCCAGGACTGGTGAGGTGGTTACTTCAGAGAGGGAGCTAACCTATAGCAGTGAGACTAAAGGTGAGCCACAGCTGCTTATGGGTACTGATGTTCCTTTGGACAGAGTGACTGCAAGGGCAGAGGTGTGTAGTAATACCCAGGCTGACAGTAAGGCACCACTGTAAGAGGATACTAGACTTCTTATGGAAGGGGAGCTGGAAAGGCTTGCATAGAGAGTGTTGAGACAGGCTCAGCTCTCAGACTCTACATTACAAGGCCTGAGGGAGGTAGCTAGTGAGGCACCTGATTCTCAAGGGAAGGAGGAATCTGTATACTGGGACAAAGGGTTACTATATAGAGTGGACCCCTGAGGGAGGGCTAGAGGCTGAGAGAATACAGCAGTTAGTAGTGCCCAGAGCCTGCCATCTGGCACTTCTAGCTATAGCCCAGTATATTCCCTTTGCAGGTCATATTGGCATAAAACATACAAAGAGACATATTATGCTGAACTTCTATTGGCCTGGGATTTCCAGAGATGTAACATGGTACTGCAGGACCTGTGAGCAGTGCCAAAAGGTAGGCAAGGCAGGTGAAAGCTCCTTTGATGTCTTTGCCTGTGATTGAGAAGCCATTTCAGAGGGTAGCTATGGACATCATGGGGCATCTGAGTACCCCAAGTTCCACAGGGAAAAAGCATATCCTAGTGGTAGTAGATTATGCTACCAGATACTCTGAAGCAGTGGCTCTGTCCTCCATTGAGGCAGTAAAGGTGGCAAATGCTTTGTTAAAGATTTTCAGCAGGATAGGCTTCCCATAAAATACTGACAGAGGTGCCAATTTTATGTCAGACCTGCTGGCTTATCTGTGGAAGTACTGTAGGGTGGAGCACCTAAAGACCACACTCTACAATTCACAAACTAATGGTCTTATGGAGAGGTTAAATTCTACACTCAACATGATGTTACAAGCATTTGCAGACCAGTTTAAGAGGGAGCAGGACAAATATATGCTCCATCTGTTTGCTTACAGAGAGGTTCCACAGAAATCCACAGGTTTTTCACACTTTGTGTTGCTGTATGGGGATAGGGTGAGGGGACCTCTAGATTTGATTTCAGATGATGGGAGGGTGAGTGTTAATCCCACAAGGAGTCTATTGTGGCATATGTCCTAAACCTCAGGACAAGGCTCAGGGAACTCATGGGCTTGGCCCAGGAAAACCTGGCAGAAAGCCAATAGCAGAAAAAGGTTTGGTATGACAGGAATGCTTGAGCTAGAGAGTATGCTGTAGGGCAGCAGCTAATGGTTCTCATTCCTGTCAGACACAACAAGCTGCAGACAGCTTGTGAGGGACCCTACAAGGTGGTGATGAAGGTCAGTGATATTAACTACATGGTAGAACTGCTAGGCAGGAGGCAGGAGCACAAATTGTACCATGCTAACAAGATGAAACCTTACCATGACAGGGAGGCCCCTGTGCTAAGTATTTGCAGTAGACTGAAGGAGGATTCTGAGGGGGATCTGGTGACTGATCTCCTCAGAGAGGCTCGGACTGACATCTCAGTGGAAGGGGTAGCTATGTCCTAGCAGCTGTCTCCTACCCAGGTTTGAGATATCCGAGCAGTGTTAAAGTTGTTTGGGGACATGTTCACTGGAAAACCAGGGTGCAACACCATGTGGATACAGGACCCCAAAGGCCTATTAAGCATGCCCCTTATAGAGTGCCTGAGAAAGTCAGACTCTGAGGGAGGAGATACAGGAAATGTTGGAACTAGGGGTAATTCTAGAGTCCAGCAGTCCCTCAGCCTCCCCAGTGGTGCTGGTACCAAAGAAGGATGGCAGCACCAGGTTTTGTGTGGACTACAAGTAATTAAATAGTCCCACTGAGTCAGATGCTTACCCCATGCCTAGGACAGATGAAGCCCTAGAGCAGCTGGATGGGGCTAAGTATCTTACCATCATTGATCTTACCAAGGGTTACTGGCAGGTGCCCTTGGCTCCCAATGCTGGAGAGAGGTCAGCCTTTATGACTCTTTTCAGCTTGTATGAGTTCACAAAGATGCTCTTTGGGATGAAAAATGCCCCAGCAACTTTCCAGAGGCTGCAAAAGATTTTGCTCTTGCTTACCTTGATGATATTGCCATCTACAGCCATTCCTGGCAAGAGCACGTTCGACATGTCAGGGAGGTGCTGGGCAGACTACAGAAGGCATGGTTGACCATTAAACCTAGCAAATGTCAGGTGGGAATGGCAGAGATCTCTCTACCTGGGACACAGAGTGAGGAGTGGTAAGATCAGGCCAGAACCTGCCAAAGTGAAAGTCATTCAGACATGACCTGCCCCTTTTACCAAAAAGCAGATGATGGAATTTTTAGGGACAGCAGGGTACTACAGAAAGCTTATCCCCAGTTATTGTACTATAGCTGTTCCACTCACAGACCTGACAGTGGAAACTGGCCAGATAAGATAGTGTGAACCCCAGCATGTGAGCAGGCATTCCAGAAGCTTAAAGGAGCTTTGGGAGGACCCCTGTGTTAGCCAGTCCAGATTACAGCAAATAATTTGCTGTGCAGGTGGATGCTTCAAACCATGGGATGGGGTTGTACTTAGCCAGGTTTCCTCAGAAAAAGAAGAGCACCCAGTGGTATATCTCAGTTGTAGGCTCCAATCCAGAGAGGAATGCTATGCAGCTGTAGAAAAGGAATGTCTAGCCATAGTGTGGGCACTGCAGAAACCTCAGCCTTATCTGTATGGAAGGAAATTCACTGTAGTTACAGACCACAATCCCGTAACATAGCTACATTGACCCAGCCTGTAAAATGCCAAGTTACTAAGGTGGAGCCCAGGGTTGCAAGCATATGATATGACAGTCCAGCACCACAGTGGGGTTAGCAATGCCAATGCAGATGGGCTCTCAAGACAGGGAATGGGGTAAGCTATTCCCAGATAGGCTTACCCTTTCAAGCAATGTTTCTCAAGGGTCACTTGAAAAACTAGCTTGAGTTTTTTGGGGGTGGGGGGGGATTGTGATGCTGCCAGCCAAGCTAGCTGGAATTTTTTAAACAATTCTATGTTATTTGTGAATATTGCTATGATTTATACAGAATTGTATGTTATGCACTGAGCTTCAAGAATGTAACCACAGTATACACTACTGGAAAAGAAGAGAATATTTTATGATTATGTTTATCTCTCAGTTTCACTGAAGAATACAGGATGTCTAGAGCTAGAAGTTTATTTCTATTGTCTTAAAACAGAAATAATTACTAGGTTTAAAATATAAAGTGTTTTTATTGCTCTGTGACTTTCTAGCAGCTGCACATCTGAGAGATATGTATTTTTGACACAGATGTGCTAAATTCTAAGTATCTGTTTAGTCTGGGAACTGAAGACAAGTGACAAAGAGTGATGTAATCTCAGATAACTCAGCAGTAATGTTGATTATTAATTTAAGAATTCTCTCAGAAAGATTTGGCAGTTTATATCTTGTTCTGGACCTAGAAACATTAATTCAGCACTTCTGCCTATGTGTTGCTATGTAAGTAAGGTATAGTATTTCTTTTAGAGATATATAGGAATATAGTAGATTGGTTTAGATGTTTTATGTATTTATTTGAGACTGTTCTGCAATATTGTTTTAAAATATTTCCTGTGATTCTGAACTTTGTAGTTACAGTGTTATTTGAGTATTGTCTTAGTATTTTATTATTTATTATTAAATATATGTAAACCTTTTAATTGTGGCTGGTTTGCTTAGAGATATTTAAGCTCTTATAGTACTTGCATATGTATTTGGTGACACTGTACAGGTCACTCTTAAATAGCCTTGCAAGTCTTGGTCACACCAACCATTTGGATAATAGTAACATTACACAGTAGGATTGGTCACCCTTTGTAAGGGCCTTTATAGTAGCTGATAAGCAAGGGTGGCTATTGGCAGCTGGTACTACCTTATAGTCTGGACAGAAGGGGGCATAGCTAGTAAACCTGTGCCAGCCTTTCCAGGCTGTGTGTGTTTTTTGTATATCAATCAAATCTCAAAGTGTGTGTGTGTGTGTGTGTGTGTGTGTGTGTGTGTGTGTGTGTGTGTGTGTGTGTGTGTGTGTGTGTGTGTGTGTGTGTGTGTGTGTGTGTGTGTGTGTGTGTGTGTGTGTGTGTGTGTGTGTGTGTGTGTGTGTGTGTCAGCTACTTGGGCATGGACATGAAGCACTGGTTGGACAGAGAGGTTGCTGGAGGTCTTAGCTTGGCCACTCAGCTGAGATCTTAACCCTATAGCTGTGCCAGTGGGGAGTCTTATTGGGGATCTGAGAAAGAGAGGGAAACCAGCCCCAGACTGACTGTGATCTCTGTGAACCTTTAAGAGAAATTGTACTTTACTGTTTGTGTACTTGTCATCCTCTCAATGTGTACATCCCTCACTGGTGCTAGCGGTGGGGATTGAGGCTCTTTGATTACTGGGCGAGTGCAGTGGCATCACACCCTGTTTACGTATATGTGAAGTTATAGAAAATTTCCATGAGGAAGGAATTATGTTATCACTCTGAATTATCATGAAAACATCATTCTGTAATTCTAAAATATTTAATGGAAGCAGACTATATAATTCCATACTTAAACCATCTAACATTGGAACTTTACCATTTCTCACTTTTTAAAAGCTTCTTTAACTTCTATTATGGTAATAGGCTTATTCAACAAAGAAATTTATTGGTCAAGTTTATTAGTAACATTTTTCTTTACATATTTTTCAGTTTTGTAATCATCAGGATTATTTTTATCTTTATTACAATACTATTTTTTTTAAATATTAAGCATTTCCTCTATGTCTGGAGTAAGCTAATTAGAGTGATAATTTCAGATATTATTAACTTGTGCCTTTTTGCTTAATATCTTACTTTTATTATCTAATCTATGTAGATTTTTTGAAGTCATCACATAACTGTGTAATTTTATTTTTTCTAAAGCTATCTCCGCTTTATGTATTAACACTGATATTTTGTCATTAATGTTTAATAACTTTAATCTAATTTCTTTGATTATTGTTCAAAACTCACTTTGTGCATTTTATCTTGTATTTCTAACAACTCTTTCTCCTACTCTTTCATTTTATTACTAGTCCATCTTCCCATTTGATCTTTAATATGCATTTTAAAGAGTCCCATAAAATGTCTTTACTACCCTGACCATTATTATTCAAAGATAAAAAAAACTCCATCTATTCCTTATGGTAACTCTCACATTCTTTTAATTTCATCATATATATATATATATATACTGGAATTCTGCAACTAATCTGAAATTTCCATACACCCATTAATATAGTGATACTGTATCATGTATTATGATCAGATAAAGGAAAGGAATGGTTTTAAAATAACTCACTTTATTAAACAAATATGTAGAGGCATAAATCCTATCAATTCTAGTTTGCATCCCATACACAAGAATAATAAGTGAAGAACAATGATTTATCTTCTGCTTTTACTATTAAATCAATTAAATTATTATTATGAACCCATCTGTTTAGTGCTTTAGCTGATGCCAGAATTTTAGCTTTCTTTTGTTCACTTGTGTCTTCTGTACTAGATATGCAGTTAAAATCCCCTACAAAAACGAAACTGCCCTTCCAATGAATTTATAGTAAGTTTAAGTGATCTTTAGCCACTCTTGCACCTATTCCAGGGATCCAGTAAAAATTAGCTAGTGAATAGAGTTTGCCATTATATTTAATAATTACAAATGTGTACATTCCTTTGGGATCACTAATGGATTCCATGACCTTACACATTACATTAGATTTTCTCCAAAGTATAGCAGTTCCTCTACTCTTTTTGTTAAAAAAAAAGCAGATAGTAACATTTCGTAACCTAAGTTATTAAAATATTGTATATCTTTACCTATCAAGTGAGTCTTTTGCAAGAATATAACGTCTCCTCTATTTAAATTTAGATATCTCATTAATAATTTCCTTTTCTTGCCATTATTTGACCCATTTACATAAATTAAGAGTGTATTTGAAAATATTTATTTTAAAATATAATATGACACATTTATCCACCATATTAATTTAATTGTATATAAGACTCGAATGCATTCCTCCAACACTATCTTAATATTCCACATTTTTTTTTAATTCTTCCTTTCTACAAACCAAACTACTAAAACTTTTAAATAACAAAAAAAGTCTACACTGTAACTGATTATATTACTAACAAAACACACCCTACCATGGATACCAAAGATCTTAGTTTGACTATCATATAGACAAACTACCATACTGTCTCTCTGCCTAACAATACCTAAAAATGCAACAAAAAGCCAAAAGCTACTGTGACTTACAAATAACTAATATAATATTATATAGAAGTTAAAATAATAAGAGACTATTAATTTAGTTATACATTTTGCAATTTAACACTATTCCCCTGTTACTACATACAAGTTTAATAATCCTCTTCTATTAATCATAAATATTAAATAATCCAATTAATAGTGTACTATATACTTATTTATGTAATATAAGTATAAATTATGCATATTTGCTCATTCAACATTAGTGTTACTAAATCTCTAAATAAAGAAGTAGAACAGAGTGGGGCATGAAGAAATTAAGATATCTGTAAATTTACAAATGACAGGTAATCTTAGCATACTAAACTATTATACAAAAGGAAAATTAATGCACATATATATTTATCTTGCTAAAATATATATACATATTTTATAGATCTTACAAAAGCTCTGGATTAATTTTAAAAGCACAAGTGTCTATATCTTAAAATTCTATAAAACTCTTAATATGATAAATAGCAAAATATTTAAAATACCATTTAGCTTATTCAACAAATTCATAAAAATATGTATATTATTGAGGTCAAAGAGAATGCCTTGTTATTTCTATGGAGTCAAAACAAAATTGCAGTCTATATTATATTCAAAAGTTACAATGTGCTTAATTCAAATACATTCTCCCTTCAAACATATTAAAAAATCTACTTTCTATCAAAATGAGTGTACTGATTCAGCAATGTAACATCCAAATTTCAGCTCTGACTTATGAAATGAGTTATTTAGGCATTCTTAGTGAATCTAATATCATACAATATGCAAAAAGCTTCAAAGTTCATATGACCATACTTCAAATTTCAGCTTTCGGAATATTTTATATGATTTTCTGTATAACTTATATGAGATCTTGTACATTCACATTTCTGCCATATGCATGTATATGTAATTTATATCTTTCTTATAAACAGTTTATTTAAATAAAATGTTCCTGTCTTATTTGCCCACTAATATTCTACATTATTCTACATAACTTGTAGTTCTAAAATTGCCCATCAAAGAGCTATTTAATATTCAGCTCTATATTACAGATTACAGTATGTGCATATATTTCTAAACGTACTGATACTGCTCTGTTATTAATCCTACACAGTTCATTACTTTTGTATTTGCATGAATAAATTCTAGTATTACAAGTAATCTTGACTATATATAAAATAATTCCTGCTTGTTTAATTTACGTGTGATTTAGCCATTGTGAACTGCTGTTATGATCTAAGCTTCACATTCTGACATTAGAATTTGAATACAGCATGTGAAAATGACAACTCACAACAGACAGCAGCTGCTAATTTCCTCTCTAAATTTCTAATTCTCTTTAATTCTTTTATACTGTTCTAATTAGTGACAAACATCTAAAGTTATGTCTTTCCATTAATATGTACAGTTAGAGTTAATAACACTACAACATAAGTTATTAGCATTCAGCAAAATGTATGCAAATTATATGTCAGCAACAGCTCAATATAAAACTTTACTGTAGCTTTTCTTTTACCAATTCTTCTCTTCTAAATAAATATTTTAAAAAAGTTATTTTGAGTAGATTTCTCACATATACTTTATACTTGAAAAAAGAAAGAAAAAGAAAGTCCCTTTATGTTTTCATAAATTCAAAGGTTGGTACTGGGCTATCAGCCCTAGGGCCTATACAAGCCTAGCCATAACAGTTCCCCAGATATTTCTTCCCAGGAAATTTACTTCCCTGGTCCCCTGTCCAGCAGCATGACTGATGTGATCCCTGGGGTGAATTTCCTATCTCCCATCCAGTTGTCAAGGTTCCTTTTGAAGAGGGCCAAAGAGGTGCTCTGGTTAACATGTATGGGCAGTCTATTCCAGAGAATGGGGAGTCTCTGAGACAGGAACCTAACCCCCCATGTTTTGTTCATTGTGATGACCAGGTTTAGATCCCTGGAGCGTGTGGCTCAAAGGGATTGGGATTTCTTTAAGTGTAGTATGCCCAACACCTCTGGGTTTGACATGGCCTTGTATGTTAAGCAGAGATCGCCTCTGAGTAGATGATATATCACAGAGTATAGCTGGAGTTTTTTTAGATGGTCAGCATAAGGCATCTGCTTTAGGCCTGTGATTTTTTTAGTGAGGTATTTCTGCAGCCTTTCCAACTGTTGCAGATGTCTTGTGAGGTACATACCAAACAGGGCATTGTACTTTATAATGGGTCTAATGAGGGATGAGTACAGTGGGCCAATGACCTCCTTTATTCTGGATGAAAAGTCCATAGTGATGAGATGTGCCACATAGAAGGATTTCCTGACTGTTGTGGCGATGTGGTTATCGAAGGTGAGACCACTGTCCACCTGTGTCCCTAAGTTCCTTATCACACTTTCAGTGTTTAGTGTACTGCCACTTATGTGGTAATTCATGGGTACATGTTTTTTCCCAAAGGGGATAACTATACATTTCTTGGCATTGAGCTTGAGCCCATGGCTCTGGCTCCAAGCATCTGTCTCTGTAAGGCCTTTTTGTAGAATATCCACATCATTTGGGAATTCAATAATGGCTCTCAGTTTGCAGTCATCTGCAAACTTTGTTAGCCAGAGTCCCTTGGTGTTGACCTGTAAGTCCCTTGGTGTTGGCCTGTACTTTGGAGAAGTAGTTGCCAAATAAGAGCAGTCCCAGGACTGAACCCTGTGGTACTCCACTTGTCACTTGTCTGGAGCGGGATTTGGTGTCGGCTATTTTTAAAGTGTGGGTTCTGTCAGTAAGCCAGTTTGCGACCCATCGACTGATGTAGGGAATAATACCCAGCTTAGTAAGCTTATCTATGATTCCAGAGTGGTGGATGGTGTCTAAGGCCTTGGCGAGGTCCAGATAGGCTGTGTGGACTGTCTTACCCTCGTCCACGGCTCTCGAGACTGATTCAAAGAAGTCAATCAGGTTGAGGACACAAGATCGGCCATTCACAAAACCAAACTGGGTGGGATCCAGTGTTTGAAGGTTGCCAATGTCTTTGTTTATAAGTTCCATGATAATGCGTTCCATGGCTTTGCAGATCAGGCTTGTCAGGCTGATGGGACGATAGTTTCTGGGGTCCAAGGTGGATCCCAACTTGTGGAGTGGGATAACTGTAGCTGTGCATCATTCATTGGGCACAAAGCCTGAGGTGAGGCTATGATTAAACATGACACTTAGGTGTGGTGCCAGTTAATTTTGTAGTTCATGTAGTACATAGCTCAGGATGTTGTCTGGTCCCATGGATGCTGTATTCTTAGCTTTGGAGAGTGAGTTTTTTTTACCTGTGTGGCCATGATTATTGGAATTTGGCAATCTTTTGGTATTGAGATGGGCCCTTTAGGGGGTGAGAGAGGGGTGAAGTTGGCACTGAATCAATCTGCCAGGATAGTGGCAATATCCTTAGGATCAGTATATTTAATGCCATTCTGTTGTAGCTCAGAGCAGATCTGGGAATTGCTATTTAGATTCTTGAGATAACTATAGAGTGCCTTGTGGTTGTCCTTAGAATCTTTGGCAATTTTCTTTTCCTAACTAGCTTTGGAAGATTTTATGAGGGATCTCAGCTTCTTACTGAGTCTGGTAAGGGAGTTTTTTGTATTCTAGGATTTTCCTCTTTTCTGTAGCAGTTTCTTCCTTCTGTTGTATAACTTGTTTATGGCAGGGGACCACCAGATTGGCTTCCTTTTTTTGGAGTAGAGAGTCTTGGTTCTATTTGGAATGGCATGATTTATTCACAAGCGGATATGCTGGTACAGTGTCTTAGTGTAGGATTTGGCAGTCAAACTTTCAGTTCCAGTCTGCATGGGTGTCATGAAGTTTGTCACTTCTGACTTGAGTAGCATGAAGTTGGCTTTGGAGAAGTTTTTTATGGAGGTTTCCTTACTGAGGGGTGGGGGTGGGATGTGGATGTTGAGGGTGATTAGCTTATGGTCAGACATGACCAACGACGGGGTGACCATTGGTGTGGAGCATCAATCTTCCATGTTGGTAATGACCAGGTCATTTGTATTTGAGCCCCTGGTGAGACTATGGATTAGTTGATCCAGGGCATTGGAATTTATGAATTCCAAGAACCGTTGGGCAAAGGTGTTGGCACCCGAGTAGTTTTCCCAATTAATGGCAGGGTTGTGGAAATCACCCAGTATTAGGGTGTTAGGTTGTATCTTAATATTTTCCAGTATGTTTAGAAAGGTGCAGTGAGAATCTTGGGGCATAGTGGGGGATCTGTAGCAAGCTACAATTTGGATTGCAGTCTTACCTAATGTTAGTTGCACCTGTAGTATTTAAGATGCATTGTGTTGGGCAACTAGCCCGGAGGTGTGAATATCCTTGGTGAATATGGGAACTCCACCACCTTTAGTGTTTCTGTCCTGGTTTAGTGGCCAAAAAATGTGATTAGAGTTGTAGCCTGGTATTGCAGGGGTGCTCTCTGGAGCTTTGAACCAGGTCTCAGTTACTGCACAGATATGGATGTTCTCCATTTTTAGGAGTGCCTCAAGAGAGTGCATTTTGAGGTTTAGACTTATAGCATTGAGTAGCATTACCTTCAGATTCTGCATGTTTTTATCTGTTACGGTGGTAGTTTTGTCATTTGAGCCTTGCCTAAAAAAGGCACTAAGGGTTTGGCAAGAGCCTTAGCCAGTAACCTGAATCCCAGGGGTGACAGGTGCAGACCATCTCTGGCAAAGCATCATGGTTTGTCGATTATGTCGTCCCAGGCAGGCAGATACTGGATCCCCTTTGAATGACACCAGGAGCTTAGCCAATTGTTGAAGTCAATCATTTTGTCAAAACCAAAACAAAAGCAGTCCAGGATAGAGTGCCTCTTTAGAACCAGCAGTACAAATCCAAAAATAACAAAAGAGGCAACACCAAGGCTCTTTGTAGAATATTTAATGTAGATAAACACCAAATGAAAACAGTAAGCACTTTCACGTTTCAAAGAACGTTTCTTCAGACTTTAATACCATGTATTAAAGTCTGAAGAAATGTTCATTGAAACGTGAAAGCGTTTACTACTTTCATTTGATGTTTATCTACATTAAAGAGCTGTGGTGTTGCTTCTTTTGTTATTTTTGGGTGTATTAAAGTCTGAAGAAATGTTCTTTGAAATGTGAAAGTGCTTACTACTTTCATTTGGTGTCTATCTACATTAAATATTCTACAAAGAGCCGTGGTGTTGCCTTTTTTGTTATTTTTGGATTGATCATTTTGTCCTTATACTGTGTTATCATTCTGGGTGAAGGCAGGATGATACTCAAGGCTAGGGTCATACCTGCCTGGGCCAAATATTCCAAGAGCTCTTCCATGTCTCTTTTCATGTAGTTCTGGGAGGAACATCTGAAGTCATTCACTCTAGAGTGCATGCGTTATGTAATGGATCCTGGCTCCCAACAGGCAGCTGACAGTAATTTTCTCCTTGTTCAGCTTGGTAAGTGGGACATCAGTGTGCCTGACTATGGAGTCACCTATGACTAAAGTGTTGGGTACGTTCTCTTGCTTTAGGGGCTGTTGTTGGCTGGCACACTGGTGTTTTGAGCTATGTGTCACTTTGGTTGTAACTGATGTTTGCGTATCAGCTTTGGAGGTCCTTGTTGCTTGGGCAGGTTAATGTTAAGGGCCTCCGCATATGTGGGTTTAGTGTTACTATGTGTGGGTGTTGGTGGTGTGAGTTTTGAAGGGCTATGTGTTGCTTGAGGTATAGTGCAGGTGTTAACCTCCTCTTGGCTGGAGAGAGCTTTGCTTCCAGTTTGGCTATGTAAGTGCATCTCTCGCAGGTTGTATTGTTGGGTGGTAGGAGGAGAGGGTTGTCTGTGTACATGAAGCAATTGCTGCATTTCCCCAGTATGCCCAGATTCACCAGGTGGACAGCAGAAATCTCCGAAAGCTGACCCTTGAACATGCCTGGTTTGGTGTTTCTTTTGTAGAGTACAAGAGCTGTTTTCCCTTACCTTGGCAAGGTACTTTGCAATCATAGGTTGTTTCGTGCCTATGATTAATTTCTCCTTATATACAAGGAGAGTTGAGTGCTTTTATCAGTTTAAGGCTTCCTAGTGCTTTCTTGCAGGTTACAGAGCAAGTGCTAGTCACAGGGATTCAGATGTTAGTGCTACTACTGAGAAACCAGCTAGTTCTAAGGGAAAATGTGAAGAGCAGACTTTCTAGCACCAGGAATAGTTTAACATTAGCCTTGAGGTGCTGCGCGATGCGCAAAAATGTGCAAACACGCGTTTTTAAGCCAGAAAGTTGAAAGGGATAGAAATCAGCCCCAAATGGCCAATAAAATTACAATTTCACAGCTGGAAACCACTCCTCTAGTGTTAGATAGGCTGTACAATGCTCACTACTTCCAGTAGTAAGCAGTAGGACTTCCTTCTACCACAGCAAGGTCTGGATAGCTATGAATACAGAAACTGAAGTCCTGAAACCAGCAAAGCCTGGAATCTGGACTATACTAGTTAGAAAATGTGGGAAATGAGCAAACAAGATAGTATATATATATATATATATATATATATATATATATATATATATATATATTTATTTTTTGTTAAAACAGGCTAAACGATGCAATAATACAGTAAATAAGCACAGTAAATGGTAATGCACTTCAGTGTGTAGCCCTAAACAGTAAATGCAATTCAAAACTTTACAAAATTAGCAATTTAAACTTTTAAAATAAAGCAAGGCAAGTGCACAAACTGAAAAATGATTTAAAAGGCAGAAATACAGTCAGTGACAGAGACAGACATCAGTGATGAACTTTGACCTACATTTTCTTCAAAACAACTAAAGGAAGCAAGAATCAAGCACATTCACACAACTGGAACATTCTTTTGTTCTTAAACTTTGTAAGTGTTAATGGATTCATAAATGACCTATGAAAGGAATGTGTTACACAGGAACAAAGAAAAGAAAAATCGCCACATGTTAACACTTCTAATTAGTGTATTACTTAGATATGACATTCAGTTAACCAAGCAATGCACATACTATGCAAAGATGAACAAATAAAATAAAATTCTTAGCCTATATAGTCTTAAAGTTATCAATCATATTGCTTATAATTTAATGACATTCTCTTACAGTGAGTATTTGTTTGCCATTTACAAATGCATCTGTAACTTTAGCTAAATTAAATATAATAATTATTTCACTAATAGGTTCATAGGTAGGTACTAGGCTACTGGCCTAGGGCCTATATAAGCCTAGCCAAATGGTACCCTGGCTTTTGCCAACCAACAAAATTATTTTCCTGTGCCCCTGTCAAGCAGAGCCACAGAAGTGATCCTCGGGGTGAATTTCCTATCTCCCATCCAATCATCAAGATTTTTCTTGAAGAGTGCTAATGAGGAGCTTTGTTTGATATAGATAGGTAGTTTGTTCCAGAGTATGGGAAGTCTCTGGGACAGGGATCTATCCCTCCAGCATGTTCTGTTTATTGTGGTGACAAGGTTTAGGTCCCTAAAGCGTGTAGCTCGGAGGGACTGGGATTTCTTTACATGGAGCATGTCCAACAGCTCTGGGTTTGACATAGCTTTGTATGTTAGGCAGAGATCGCCTCTGAGTAGGCAATATGCGACAGAGTAAAGCTGGAGTTTTTTTAGATGGTCTGCATAGGTCATCTATTTGAGGCCAGTAATCCTCTTTGTGAGGTATTTCTGTGGCCTTTCCAGTTGTTGTAGATGTCTTGTGAAATACATACCAAAAGGGGCGTTGTACTCTATAATGGGTCTAATGAGTGATGATTAGAGGGGACAATGACCTCTTTTTTCCTGGATGAGAAACATTTTGTGATGAGGTGTGCCAAGTAGAAGGATTTCCTGACTACTGTGGCAATGTGATTATCAAAGGAGAGACTACTGCCCACCTGTGTCCCAAGGTCTCTTATCACACTTTCGGTGTTAAATAGACTACCACCTATGTGGTAGTTCAGAGTTTTTACCAAAAGGGATGACAATGCACTTTTTGGCATTGAGCTTGAGGCCATGGCTTTGACACCAGGCATCTGTCTCAGTGAGGCCCTTTTGTAGGATGTCCCCATCGCTAGGATCATTAATATAGTAAAAAGAGTAAAATAATGTTGTGTCTTTTGGCTTTTTCCCGGTTAGGGGTCGCCACAGTGGAACTCCGGTCCGCTAATGATTGGCAGTAGATTTTTACGTGCCGAGTTGCCAGCTCTGATGCACAACCTTCAATTAAGGTGCGCCCATTCATGCCGTCTCCACACAGAAGACACTCTAGCTGAAAATCGAACAGGACGTCATACTGTGAGGCGACAACGCTACCGCAGCACCACCACCGCAATAATAAAAATAATAATTTATATTCATTATGAAAAAATATGAAAAAAAATACCTTAATACATAAATACATACTCCTGCAATCAGAGAGCAAAAGTAACTTGTTTTAAGGTTTTTAATTTTAGAAGGAGTATTCCAGGGGTTCAGCTCACTCTCTCTCTTGAGGGATATACTGATCCAATCCATTACTTCAGTATTATTAAGAAGTTTATTTTTGCTAACAAAATGGATGCCTCCTCCAGTGTGTAAAATATGTTAGTCCCCTCAGAAAGAAATAATTTGCTCATTGCAGGAAACACCAAAGTGGCTTTAATATTCTTATTTTTAACTTCCTTAATCAGAGGTAAGCAGGATTTTCTTTTATTCATTACGTTCCTGGAATAATCACTGTCAAATCTAACTACATGTTCTCTTATTTTAATAGGTGGGTGAACCATGCTGGTTTTTAATGTTTGATCTTTTTCTAAACTAGACATAAATTTGACTATAGTTTAACATGGCGGTAAGTTTTCCTTATTCAAATGAGCTCTCAGGGATTTATTTGTTCTTTCAGTTCCAAACATTAAATTTTCAGGTACATTTAATGTTTTATTAGCCAGGTTGTTAAGAAGTTTATTTTATTGTCTCCCTCATATTTTTTCAGGTATTCCACAAATTCTAATATTTTTTTTCATCTCAGTCTATTTTCTAAATCAACTTTATCTATGAGCCAGTTATTTTATTTTAAAACAAATTCAGTCTGGCACTCACCTTCAGCTATTTTTCCTTCATGATCATTTTAAAGCTTCTTCCACACTGCTAATGTGTGCACCATTTTGTTTTAAAATAATTTCTAAATGTTCCATCTTCTTTCTGGATTCTTCTTTGAAAATTTCTATTTTGGTATCCAGTTTGTCAATTTTAAGTAATATATTCTGTATAGTAAATATTATTGGCCAAATATCTTTTTAACAAAAGAATCCCGAGTACCGTTTCTTGAGTGACTCATACTGAAGTCTCTTCTGTCTTAACCAAGTAGTTGAAATTCTGACAGGAAATTACAGATTTTGAAGAACTTGAAACTATAAACATTAAAATAACCAATGCAAAAAACACTATGAACACTGAAAACCAACTGTCCACAAAAGATAATAAACAGATCAGGAAAACCACCTTGGTGTCCGACAGCCAAACTCACAATAAGGTACAGCAGAGCAAGGTAAAAACTGAAAACGCCACTGGCAGAAATAGTGCTGGAAAACCTTTTATTAACGCCAAAATTTCTCCACGTTTTCGTTGACCAAGCAACTTCATCAGATAAAGTTAAAACATCTTTCGCTTGTTTATATACACATACAAATTGATAAATTAGTTGATTGTTTACAAATTAAAAACTCTCTTAAAGTGGTATCACAGTTTGTAAGCCCTAGTATACAAAATGTTACACCTAACCTGTCAATATTCAAGCGAATCATGTTAAAAAATAATTTGACAAGCAAACCTATTTAAAAGATATTCGAATTGCATGTATAAATGGTTGATTACATACTCAAGTCAAAATTTTTTTTTATATAAATATACACTGTTTTTTACACAAATAAATATAGTTGTTGAAGTGTATTAAAATAATACATAAAAGAACAGGTCTATATAAATATCATGCTACTTAACCCTTACAATTGGTCTGCCTTAAGTTTTAAATAAGGCATAATAGAAATGGAATCATTCAACCCCGGAGGTTTGTTAGATTCCAACAAGATCTGCCAATACGTTTCCCTGTGTGACAATTTCGCTTCCCAATGTCCACCTCTAGTACATTTGGGAACTGCTTCTAAAACAAAAAACTTGAAATCAGCAGATTCACATACAATGGTGTGCCTGTAAAGTGCATTAGTGCTGCATTGTTTCTGAATATCGTAATAATGCTCATAAATACGTCTTTTTAGCTGCCTTTCGGTCTTGCCAACATAAAAGGATTGGCAACACCGGCAGACAGCCAAATAAACTAAACCAGTGGAGATGCAATTGTAAAAGTGGTTGGACCAGATGTTCCTGCTTCTGCTTTCCAAATATACATGTTCCTGGTTAATAACATGTTTGCACTGGGAACAACGTCCACAGTGAAATGTACCCTTCCTACGATGTTCAGGAGGTCCCTGACTGTTGTTGTGTTCCAAAATCCTCTTGATGTTGAAACCCCTTTTGTAAACAAATTTGCAGGTTAATTCTTTAAAATTACTCAGGTCTGTAAGATCCTGAAACAACTTCAATTCCTCTTGAACAATGTTTCTAATTTGTCCCACATCTGCACTATGTTCAGTAACGAACACTTGATTGATAGCTGATAAATGGAAACTGTTAGTGGAAACATCGGTAGGTTCAGCACATTTCTTCCCTAAAATGGGACAAAATCTTCTGTTCCTACCTAACTGAACTTCTTCATGAACAGAATTAATCAAGGTGATGGGATATCCCCTATCTATGAAAAGGGAACTTAACTTGTCCCCCTCCACTTGAAAAAGAATGTTGTCCGAGGTCATACGAGAAACCCTAACAAATTGCCCCTTAATTATAGATCTTTTTTGGAATTTCGGATGTGAACTGTCGTAATGTAGGTAGCTGTTTGAAAAGGAAGGCTTCCTATATATACATGAACAAAAACCACCATCTTGCTTAGAAAGAGTAATGTCTAAGTAGTTTACATAATCTGCTGTTATGTTGTATGTAAACTTCAAAAATTCTGTAGTTGTGTGTAAATAGGTGACAAACTCATCAATACAATGTTTAGGTCCTGTCCAAAAGATACAGATGTCATCCAAAAACCTAGTATAGTGAATCCAATATTTGGAAAATTCACTACAAAATACAAACTTTTGCTCCCATACTGACAGAATAATGTCAGCATAGGTGGGAGCACAATTGGCTCCCATGGAGACACCTGATATCTGCTGGAAATATTCTCCACAAAAATAGATATAATTGTTTCCCAAAACCAATTCCAGTAATTCAAGAACAAGGTGTACATCATTGTTTGTGACCCCCTTACAGGCCCAGAGAGCCTCCTCCATCCATGTCAAACCAGTCGAATGTGGGGTCACTGAAAACAGATCTACCACATCAATGGTAACAAACTGTAAATTTGGCCTATAAAGATCATGAGTAATACCTCGTAAAAATTCCCACGAATCCTTAAGTAAATGTTCTTGTTTACCCCACACAACTGTTTCAATTTCCAGTCAAGAAATTTAGAAAGATTGTGGGTTTTGGACCCCTGAGCAGCCACAATTGGTCTAAGGGGGGGGGGTCCTGCACATTCTTATGGATCTTGGGAACACCAAAAATTGTGGGTACTTTGGGATGAGAATTATTCAAAAAAGAAAAAAGATCAATTTCAATAACTTCTTGGTCTAAGAGGTCCTTGATAGCCAAATCAATTTTGTTGTATGAAATATGGACCTCATTTACGGAAGCAACAGTATATTTGGTGGTATCGTGTAACAAATTGTTCATTTTAGCCTCATATAGTGTTTGGTCCATAACCACTGTTCCACCCCCCTTGTCGGGTTCCATAATTCTAATGGAAAAGTTGTTACTCAATTCCTCCAGGAGGGTGGACTCTGCCTGGTTCAAATTAGAAGCATGATGAGCCTTACCTACTTTACGGCGTATCTGTTGTTCAATCCTATTTTCCAAGTTACTCAATTGCGGGTGTAAAGAGGGATTGTAGGTGCTAGATTTTTTAAGCGTAAGACCCCGGCCCATAGTATTAGACCCAAAGAGATGGTGTAAATTGAGTTTACGTACAAATAGTTTTACATTCAGTATGGTGTTGACTAAATTACTGCCCCTACTGGGTACAAATTTGAAACCTTTGGTAAGCAAAGAAAACCATACCTGTGAAATAACTGAATCACTGTAATTGTAAATGTGATAACCATTCAGTGTGTGCATAGAATAATCGCCAATAGCTGTAACTTCAATGGGACTGGAAATTACCAGTCCTGTTGTTGGTTCCTCCACCACCCCCTGGATTGCCCCCCTCCCCCCTGCTGGGGGGGTTGTGGACCCTCGTAAGGATGGTGCGACTGCTGATGGTGTAATTGGTTGTGAAGGCGTTCTGATCTCCTGGGTAAAAAATCATCACTACCCTAGTCCATGGGATGGTGGGGTGATAAAGGAGGAAATTGTTCCTGAACATGGGTTGAAATTTCATTACCAGAATGGGAATGTGTAGGGGCATGTTGAAAAGAATAATTACCCCTAACCTGTGGGGGATTTGGATATTGCCTACCTTCCTGATATTCCTTGATATCCCTGTTAAGTTTCTTATATTTACGTTTCAAAACAGTATCACATTGTTGGTCTACCTGCTTCCTAAGGTCATAATATTTTTGTTTTTCAACATCAATTGTAAACAACAAGTCAGAGGTAACATTTTCATTAAATTTAAAAATATCCTGTTGTAAAACCTTGATTTCAGTATTATTCCTCTTAATAATGGCCCTGATAATACCAAATCCACATTCGTCAAATATTTTAATCAGTTCTGAATGAAAATCACTGCCATTAATGACGTTAGTCGGGAATTTGTGTACCCGTAAACCTTTTGGAACAATATGCTTATTGAGACATTCATGCAAGTATAGATTATCAAGTTCTAAGGTTTTGTACCTGTACAAAGCGTGTTCTAAAGAACGCATACTGTCTGAAAATGAGGTAATCCCGTTGTTAATGTCAGAACATTCAGCAAACTGAAATTTGGGTTTACATTTAACCCATTCCTGAAAAGTAGAAGCAGGAGGTGCCGTAGAAACAATGTCATTAGAGCCAGCAGCAGTAGAATTACCCTCGGCGATGTCCCGAAGAGCAACTGGAGTGTTGAAAAAATTAACAGAATCCTTGCTGCCTTGTACTTTGGAAGAACAGCACGATGCTTTAGGACAGTCCCGTGGAGGAAAACCCGTAGCCCGTGAAGTAAGGACCTTAAGAATTTCCCGTTGTTCAACGAGAACAGATTGTATACCTTGCCCCAACGGAGTGAGCAAATTAACCAGTTGGGTGAGTTGTCCCGTGAGTTGGCTTGTATCGGTGAGAACAAGTGGAACTCCTTCCTCCGAGACACCGTTTGCGGTTTGCCCTGAGCCTGCCTCCATAACAGACCAATGCAAAAAACACTATAAACACTGAAAACCAACTGTCCACAAAAGATAATAAACAGATCAGGAAAACCACCTTGGTGTCCGACAGCCAAACTCACAATAAGGTACAGCAGAGCAAGGTAAAAACTCAAAACGCCACTAGCAAAAATAGTGCTGGAAAACCTTTTATTAACGCCAAAATTTCTCCACGTTTTCGTTGACCAAGCAACTTCATCAGATAAAGTTAAAACATCTTTTGCTTGTTTATATACACATACAAATTGATAAATTAGTTGATTGTTTACAAATTAAAAACTCTCTTAAAGTGGTATCACAGTTTGTAAGCCCTAGTATACAAAATGTTGTACCTAACCTGTCAATATTCAAGAGAATCATGTTAAAAAATAATTTGACAAGCAAACCTATTTAAAAGATATTCGAATTGCATGTATAAATGGTTGATTACATACTCAAGTCAAAAAAAATTTTTTATATAAATATACACTGTTTTTTACACAAATAAATATAGTTGTTGAAGTGTATTAAAATAATACATAAAAGAACAGGTCTATATAAATATCATGCTACTTAACCCTTACAATTGGTCTGCCTTAAGTTTTAAATAAGGCATAATAGAAATGGAATCATTCAACCCCGGAGGTTTGTTAGATTCCAACAAGATCTGTCGTTTCCCTGTGTGACAATTTCGCTTCCCAATGTCCACCTCTAGTACATTTGGGAACTGCTTCTAAAACAAAAAACTTGAAATCAGCAGATTCACATACAATGGTGTGCCTGTAAAGTGCATTAGTGCTGCATTGTTTCTGAATATCGTAATAATGCTCATAAATACGTCTTTTTAGCTGCCTTTCGGTCTTGCCAACATAAAAGGATTGGCAACACCGGCAGACAGCCAAATAAACTAAACCAGTGGAGATGCAATTGTAAAAGTGGTTGGACCAGATGTTCCTGCTTCTGCTTTACAAATATACATGTTCCTGGTTAATAACATGTTTGCACTGGGAACAACGTCCACAGCGAAACATACCCTTCCTACGATGTTCAGGAGGTCCCTGACTGTTGTGTTCCAAAATCCTCTTGATGTTGAAACCCCTTTTGTAAACAAATTTGCAGGTTAATTCTTTAAAATTACTCAGGTCTGTAAGATCCTGAAACAACTTCAATTCCTCTTGAACAATGTTTCTAATTTGTCCCACATCTGCACTATGTTCAGTAACGAACACTTGATTGATAGCTGATAAATGGAAACTGTTAGTGGAAACATTGGTAGGTTCAGCACATTTCTTCCCTAAAATGGGACAAAATCTTCTGTTCCTACCTAACTGAACTTCTTCATGAACAGAATTAATCAAGGTGATGGGATATCCCCATTCGTGAAGAAGTTCAGTTAGGTAGGAACAGAAGATTTTGTCCCATTTTAGGGAAGAAATGTGCTGAACCTACCGATGTTTCCACTAACAGTTTCCATTTATCAGCTATCAATCAAGTGTTCGTTACTGAACATAGTGCAGATGTGGGACAAATTAGAAACATTGTTCAAGAGGAATTGAAGTTGTTTCAGGATCTTACAGACCTGAGTAATTTTAAAGAATTAACCTGCAAATTTGTTTACAAAAGGGGTTTCAACATCAAGAGGATTTTGGAACACAACAACAGTCAGGGACCTCCTGAACATCGTAGGAAGGGTACGTTTCGCTGTGGACGTTGTTCCCAGTGCAAACATGTTATTAAACAAGAACATGTATATTTGGAAAGCAGAAGCAGGAACATCTGGTCCAACCACTTTTACAATTGCATCTCCACTGGTTTAGTTTATTTGGCTGTCTGCCGGTGTTGCCAATCCTTTTATGTTGGCAAGACCGAAAGGCAGCTAAAAAGACGTATTTATGAGCATTATTACGATATTCAGAAACAATGCAGCACTAATGCACTTTACAGGCACACCATTGTATGTGAATCTGCTGATTTCAAGTTTTTTGTTTTAGAAGCAGTTCCCAAATGTACTAGAGGTGGACATTGGGAAGCGAAATTGTCACACAGGAAACGTGAGATCTTGTTGGAATCTAACAAACCTCCGGGGTTGAATGATTCCATTTCTATTATGCCTTATTTAAAACTTAAGGCAGACCAATTGTAAGGGTTAAGTAGCATGATATTTATATAGACCTGTTCTTTTATGTATTATTTTAATACACTTCAACAACTATATTTATTTGTGTAAAAAACAGTGTATATTTATATAAAAAAAATTTTTGACTTGAGTATGTAATCAACCATTTATACATGCAATTCGAATATCTTTTAAAGAGGTTTGCTTGTCAAATTATTTTTTAACATGATTCTCTTGAATATTGACAGTTAGGTGCAACATTTTGTATACTAGGGCTTACAAACTGTGATACCACTTTAAGAGAGTTTTTAATTTGTAAACAATCAACTAATTTATCAATTTGTATGTGTATATAAACAAGCGAAAAATGTTTTAACTTTATCTGATGAAGTTGCTTGGTCAACAAAAACATGGAGAAATTTTGGCGTTAATAAAAGGTTTTCAAACATTAAAATAAGCTAACACGTATCTCCAAATTTTAATTTTTTGACTGTATTTTCTGTCAGAGAAAAAATTTCAGTCACAGAGCTTTTACCAGTCATTGCTCTCAATTACCCATCTTGTCCACACCCCCAGTGGACACTTTGCTTATTCATAATGCCTTATGGGGTATACTGTCAAATGTTTTGGCCAGATCCAAATAAGCAGTGTGAACAGAACAGCCACTGTAACAGCCTGTGTGACCTTCTCAATGTTAACTAAACTGATTAGGCAGGATCAACTCCCTTTGACAAAGCTAAACTGATGAAAGTCAGATATGATGTGTTCCATGGATTTGCTAATCAAACTAGTTATGCTAATGAGTCTGTAGTTTTCTAGGTCAGTGATGGGAATACCATTGTGCAGGGGCATCATAACTACAGTTCACCATACTTCAGGTACAAATCTTATAGCTAAGTTCTGATTAAACTATTTAAGGAGTGATTTCACAAAGCTTGTATGATACCATTTATTAGGCATCCAGGTAAATTATGAGGCCTCACGAAGTAGCGTTTTCGATTTTAGACACCAACTTCAATACTTGTTCCTTCCTGCTACTTGGAGATGTAAGGGATTTAAGAATCTGTGAATTTAAGATTGTTGTTTCAAGGTAAAGTTTGCATTAAATTTATCTGATAGAATATTTTCAATATCTACTGGGTTTGAGTGGGTGGTGCCATTTTGACTAACTTCATAACACTTACCATGACTTATTTCTTAATTTTTTAATGTAGCTGAAGAAGGACTTAGAATTATCATTGGCTTCAAAAGCTAATTTAAGTTGGCTTCAAAAGCTAATTTAAGTTCATGATTTGCATAACCCTGGGGGACATGCAAAGAGACATGCTGGATCTCAACATGCATGTGGCCAATGCAGGCAAGAGCATGCATTCAGCAAAAAGGCTGAGAAACAATTGCAACTATCTGAGGGGGTACTACAACCCGTCATGGATGGCATAAAGTTTTAACAATATCATTTTCAATAAATGAAGAAAGCTAAAAGATTAAAACAAATACATATACAAGATTTAAAACTGCACTTTATCCTAATTAGTGCCCATGGTATCAATCATTGTTTTCATAGTTTTTTGTCACTAATATAGAAGAAGTTTTATTGGTGTCACCAATGCAGAAAAAAAAAACAGTGAGCCACAGGTACATCTGGGTAGACACTACATCAGTTCACATCAAGTGGTGCCAAGTGAAGCTTGGTTGTAAACTAGTAAACAATAGGATTTGGATGCATTTGTATGTGGTACACAGCTATGCAAATGGATTTAGACTTTCTGAACTAAATCCTAATTTAACTGAAGTAGGCATGCACAGACAAACATAACTTGTGTATTCTTGCAGGACTGCTAACTGACTAGAATGGAAACTATGCTCTAAAGGCCAGTCAGCAATTTCTAAATCAGAATGAAAAAGGAGTGGAGGTTATGTTGCTACCCTTTTACTCTGTGTAAAATGCAAAAATGTCATTTTTATTTTCATTTTATAAGATTGAGAATACAATTCATAACATTATATAGTGTCAATTATGCATAAAGAAGTGCTTGATTATACAAACTTTAAATATTCATTTCTAATTCAATCATTTTCAGCTATAACTAAACCTAATATAATACAATACATTTCTTATTGTAAAAAGGTGTGCATTTCTAGAGGGGGTAAGATGTTGTAGGATGTTGTGTGAGAATGTACTGTGAAATTAAATTGGAAAAGGAAAAAAAAAACAGAAAACAGAGAAAAATAAAGGGATAAAATAATCTAGTTGAACAAGAAAACATACTACTCACAGAATCAAATGCTTTGAAAGTAAAGTACCATTAACAAAGAGATAAGTAAGGAGAAAAGTCAGAGAAACAGTAAATGGTTTACAAATCCTCGTGTAGCAGGCAGATAGATAAGAACTGTAGAGACCTACTGGAAAACATAAGTGAAGGGAGAAGCATATCACCATAGATGCAAAAAAGTCAAGTCAGATCAACAAGGCCAGCAGCTCAACCACACTGAAATACATATATAAATATGGATAAGTAACATTATTCATATATGGCAGAATAAAATATCCATGGAAGAAAGTAAAACTAATGCCACAAGGCAAAGGCACATCAGGAAAAAAAACACTTCCTCCTAAGTGCATTATGCTGCATCCTTGCATAGATATACTGATTTGACCAGTACATAATGTGCTGTGCTGTTTGGCAGGCTCACTGGAATCACCTAATTAGTGCATATGTAGGTCATCTCCCTTAATTTTATTAATTATGAGAACTTATTGTTACTAATCTCTCAATATAATTATGTCATTATGCTTATTTGATGAAACAAGAGGTCTCTGGCTGCCAAAGTAAAAATGAAAACAACAGCATAGAAAACCATTGTGACTCCAAATACAGCCCATCACATAGCACAGACATTGAGTATAAGCTCAATGTGGCCCAAAAATGACACGGAAAGAGATTATGACAGATCAAACTGGGAAAGAGGATATATATAAAAAGATCCTGACATTTTTCTAGAGAAATTATAAATCAGCAGCAATAGCTTTGAGAAGTAGGAGACCAGAAAAAAAAATAGTTTTAAGAAAGATGGAACAGTTATGTTAAAACAAGGAATGGGGCAAAAATTATATCAAAATCAATAAAGGCAGCAGGACAAAGGGGCAACAGATGAAAGAAAATCCATATCATTTAATTAGTGCACCATAATTAGAGGAGTGCCAGTTCTGATATGTTATATTACAAGGCTGGGCTCCCTTACAGTAGTGGATTAGTGCACCACATGCAGGGTTCATTGGTTTATTCTGGGCAAAAGATCACAAAGACCTCTAAGAACCTAGCTACTGCAATTAACTTACTACCCCTGAACATAAGGGTCCTGCCTGTTCTGGTGTGCAGTGTTATAAGGCTTCCATCGTTACCTGATTAGTATACCATGAGAGGGGCCTGCCTTCTTGACCAAGTTATATCATAAAGTATACCTGCCATTGCCTAATTAGTGCACCATATGTTGGGACTCCTTTGCATTCTGTTGTGCCATTAGACAGAATTGCTGACGTTGTGTGATCATTACCAGTAAGGATATTATGTAAGTGTGTTTAATCTGGTGTAGCTTATACCAGTACCACACATCTACCACTATGGTACCACTATGACTGGTAAAATACATTCTCTGGGATTTATGGCCATGCAACCATTAGTTAGAACAATAACAGTGCACAAAATTCAGAAGATGTCTTGTGTGATCAACCATGGTGCTCAAAAAATAAGAACAAGGGATATTCTAATGATGCAATTTGTAATGGGTAGGGTTCATTACAGTCTATCTAAATAAGATCTCATGAAAAAAGGATTCTATAAATCCTGTCCACCACATTTTTGAAATCCAAAAAGTTTCTAAACATTTGGGACCTCTGAGCAGGTGGATCCTCTGAATACCTCCCACACACAATCTTCCACAAGTACAACATTCTCCAACGTTGCACTGCTTCATGGTAAATCATATTTAAGTCAGAGAGTACACTGAAAGTCCAACAAATCTGGAAAAACAGATTTGCAGAATCCTGCTTCATCTGATATGAGAAAAAAATCAAAAAGAAAAATACTGCAGCAAACTGTGTTCGCTATTAACCAAATTAAAATAAAAAACAAGCAACAGAAATGTTCACTAGTTTAATAAAACCAAGAACAAAAAGCAAAGCTTTCAGGTTTCTCCTTCATCAGTGCAACCATTATAAATACAAACATATGACACAGCCAACCAATCACAGCAAAAAAGTAATTAAACAATTTAGTGCAACATCATTGGTTTCTTTTGTAAAACTGGTTTTAAACTAACCGCCCCATATAGCCCTGGAAACTTATCTGCATTCAGTTCCAATATCCATGCAAATTCAACATTCTCTAACTTGTTGATAACGTCCCCACCCCTTACACTCTCCTGTAACACTTTTATAACTCTAAACTTAAACCTGTGTATAATACCTTTACCTACTACATGTTTTGATAGAGCGTTTGTTTCCACTTTCCTTCTGATTTCAGATCTATGTTCTATGATACGCTCCTTTAGCTTTCTAGAGCATTTTCCTATATAAAATGCAGAACATAATATACATGTAGCTAGATATACTTATGTGTTGTAGTACAACTACCATAAGTGTCAAAAGTGTATTTTCTCTCATTGACAGGGTGTATGAGACATACATCAGTAGTTATATCCTTACAACTACATCCAAGACAGGGATAGGTACCCTTTTTAAAATTATAATTACATGCTGTTGCTCTTTATAACATAATCTACTCTTAAGATTTCTCTCATTCCTGTATGCAAACATAGGACAATCATTTATAATGCCTTTTATTTCAGGCATGGATAGCAATATGCTCCAATATTGTTTAATAATTTTCTCTGTATCTTGAGACTTGTTGTTATAAGCCAATACATATGTCAATTTCTTCATAGTCGTGCCCCTCCCAATATGCCTTGATGAAACCAAAGGTTCACTACCCTGTTTAAAATAGGGACCTGTTCTATCAGTCCTTTCATTCATAACTTCATCCATTACCTGATGAATTATATTAGGTACATAACCTCTCTCAATAAACTCCAATGCCATCTCATTCATCTGTTCCATACTGGTGTCCTCATCTGTGTTCAACCTACTTACCTTACAAAGTTGGCTTTTTACTATGCCCTTAAAGATGTGTGGGGCATGCATACTGATCTTATGAGTGTATCTACTGGCATGAACAGCTTGCCTATACACACTTGTTTTAATGCCACCGTCCTTTTTTTCCAATTTAATATCCAAGTAATTAATCATTTTAGAGGAACATTCCATTTTAAAACTAAGGAAATTTGTACTATTTTCCAAGTAATTCACAAAATCTCTTTGGCTTGCTTCATCTCATTCACATAATAAAAAGCAGTTATCTACAAACCTCTTGTAAAAGAGGATCTTAGAACTAACGTAACCTTCATCCTTAAAGATAAACTTTTTTTTCCCACTGACTTAATACCAAATTGGCATAGGTGTTAGCCATGGGTCTACCCATGGCAACACTTGATGTTTGAATATATGGTTTCCCATCAAACAAAAAATGTTATTGGTTAAAATTATATCAATAATCTGACAAATATTCTCTATTTCACCATGCAACATATTGGTTTCCATATTTAGAAACTCTTGTATTGCTTCTACTCCATACAAATTAGAAATTACTACAAACAGAGAATTAATATCTAAACAAACAAACAGAAAACCAATGTGTTTATATTCCTTGAACCACTTCGCTAGTTGAATTAAAAAGACAGCAGAGTCCTTAATATAACTTTTACAGTTATGTAGATACTTACTTAAAACCTTCTGCACATAAATTGAGAGGGGTTCCATTATCCAACCCCTCCCTGAGACAATAGATCTCATTGGGGGGTTGGTTAAGGATTTATGTATTTTTGGGAGTCCATAAATGAAGGGTATAGTCGGGCATGGTACTGTATAAAAATTAAACGTTCTAAAGATATCTCATTCTGAAGCTGCATTTCAAAATTGCTGTGTTTATATCAGAAATATGTTTCTTCACCTGATTAAAGTCAGTTCTTCAAAAGGTCTTATCATCATGTAGAAAATTATACATACATTTCATATAGTCATTACTGTTAAATAAAACAATTGTCCCTCCCTTATCAGCTTGTTTAATAATTAAGCCATGTTCAAGTTCTAACTTCCTTAGGGCTGCTTGTTCATTCAATGATAAATTATAGAACTTACATGGTTTAACTTCATCATATAGTCCCCTAATCTCCCTTTCACATAAATCATGGAACGCTGAAATAACAGGTAAACTATATGGAATAAAAGTGCTTGCTCTCTTACATACCTTATCAGAGTTAACATCAGAATCTTTAAACAAAATTTTCAAATTCAAGTTCCTGGTAAACAACTTTAAATCCATAAGTGCATCCAACACCCTATTACCCCCACTTGGAATAAATTGCAGACCTTTTTGCAGAACATTTAAACCATCAGGTGTTAAAATTATAGTTCGACAAGTTTACAATATTCCCTTTTACAGTACCTATTTCAGCCACACCATCTTGTTCCAACCCTGTGGACTGTTGTTCTTCTGCTTCAGGGATTGTGAACATTGTCTTGGTCTGCCCCTTGAAGTCAACCTAGCTTTCACCTCTATTTTCTCCAGTAGCTTCACGACCACTGCCTTGAAGAGTTTGGAAAAATCATCTTTCATTTTCACGTTCGCAGTCACTGGGAAGTTCCTCTGGGTACCTCCTTCTGCCAAGCATATACCTTGCATCGTAGAGTGTTCTACATTTTGTAACCTCTGGACTAAATCCTGTTGGCTAGGATTGGTTGAATCATTTCCAATCATCTCCACTCGATCCAACGCTGATGATTCACTGGGCACACTATTTTCTCCTTTCCTATTGTTTTTTTGTTACCAGTGGCTGAACTCAGAATTAAAGGCACTGATTCATTGTTTCTCGCAGCAGCCTCTCCATTATTGGTTGGTCCCATATCTCCACTGGTCAAACTATCCAGCTGGTCTAGCGGAGCTCGTTTCACCCCGTTTGAATTATTATTAAATTGATCCTTCGGCCACAAGAAAATATGGCCATTCTTAATGTCATTTAAATCCCAGACCAGCTTACGTTTTTTAGTGTTTTCCAAATTCTTATATAAGTTAGCCAGTCTGTCAAGCATATTCTGATAAGTCATTACTGAAGCATTAAATACAGGATTCATAGTAACATGATTTTCTAATTTGGCAATTTCTTCCAAAAAATGGGTCTCAATAGTTGAAAAGAAGTCATTCATAAGTACCATATAATCGGTGCTTACCTTAAGGTATAATTGCTGCACTTCACTAGTAGATCAGGATAAATGTTTATATAGCTAGGCATTTTCAATATCCTAAGGCCTCTAAGTACAATTCCCAACTCCAGATAAGCAGAGAAGCTTAGCCGTTGCCACTGGAGTCTCTCATAAGATTGTACCTTCTTCTCCAAAGTTAATTTCAGCTTATTCAGCTCTTCTGACTCATGGGCAACAGCTCCCACTCAGCCAGGTTACAGAAAATTCATAAAGGCCAATAAAGGATTATCATTTCTGTATAATATATTCTTCAAAGTTTGACCATTAACTGGATCACCATTACTCACTGCCATAGCATATGAAATATCTGTTTGAGGTAAAGGCTGTGTCACATCTCCAACAAACGCCTGTAGTCTCTTCGACACAAAACAAAATCAAAAAAGAAAAATACTGCAGCAAACTATGTTCACTATTAACCAAATTAAAATAAAAAATGAGCAACAGAAATGTTCACTAGTTTTATAAAACCAAGTACAAAAAGCAAAGCTTTCGGGTTTCCTCTTTATCAGTGCATACAAAAATGACTATCTAAAACCATTATAAATACAAACATATGACACAGCCAACCAATCATAGCAAAAATGTAATTAAATAATTTAGTGCAACATTATGTGTTTCTTTTGTAAAACTGGTTTTAAACTAACTGCTCCATTGAGTCCCAGAGACTTATCTGCATTCAGATCCCATATCCTTGCAAATTCAGCATTCCTTAACTTATTGTTAATGTCCCCACCCCTTACACTCTTCTGTAACACTTTGCTTTTTGTACTTGGTTTTATTAAACTAGTGAACATTTCTGTTGCTCATTTTTTAATTTTAATTTGGTTAATAGTGAACAAAGTTTGTTGCAGTATTTTTCTTTTAGATTTTGTTTTAATTGTGTCAAAGAGACTGCAGGCGTTTGTTGGAGATATGACACTGCCTTTACCTCAGACAGATATTTCATATGCTATGGCAGTGAGATATGACGATTTGGTTAATGGTCACACAAACATAATTATTTGAATGTTAGAAGGTTTGTAACCAATGCTCATATATTTGTGGATATGAATCTGTATCTCTAAATAACAGTGCTAGGTCTAAAGTGACTTTTATTAAGGAGAATTGCTCCAGAAAATGGGTGATTTATATGGCAATATATGTAGGGTGTTCTTGTTTTTATATCAGTAAAACCGAAAGGGCTCTATGGAGACGTATTTTCCAGCATTTATATGATATTAAAAATAATAAAAAGATACCAATGCTATGTTTAAAAACACCAGGGTATGACCTGCATTCTCCAAGTTTGTTTTTGATATCATTGATTATGTTGCTTATAATCCCATGGGTGCACATATTAAGGTTTTGTTGGAAAATAAGGAGTTGAGACGGCAGTTAAAGCTACAAGCTTCTTCACATCCTGGGTTTGAATGAACACACCTCCATTCTCTCTGAATTAGCTTTGAGGGCTGCAAGATTTTAAGGTTTTGGTGGGAGACCATACATATAATTTTTTAAAAAGATTTTTTTTAAACAAATGTATTCATTTAATTTAGTTTGTTAGGTATAAAAGGTATTGCTGATGTTTGTGATGATTCTGATGAAGCCCTGTTCTTTGCAAGGACGAAAGCATTTAATCCGTACACAATTTGTTTCATGTCTGCAGTAAATATATATGTTTTTAATTTCTACATTTTGAGTGAATTTTTTTGGAATCCCTGCTTTTTGGTTACTTTTTATTTGTTAAATTATAAAAATCAATCAAGTTTGTTTGGGGTGATCTCCCTTTAGTAAGCCATTCTGGCTAATGTCATATAATTGTTTATTATTATTGTCCAATTCACTAATCTCAGTAAGACCTCTCTGAAATCCCTTCCCAATAATGAAGGTCAGACTAGAAGGTCCATAATTGCTGATTTCATTGCAGTTACCCTTTTTGAATATCAGTATAATGTTAAACATTTTCCAAGAATTAGGAACAATTGATTTTCTAAGTAAGGATTTAGATATACTTGGCAATACTGAACCTAACTCCTCCTGTTAGTTAGGAATTATTACTGAAGGAGATGATCCAAACTCATAAAATTTGTTCTGGACAACTTATTAAATGATTTAATCAAGAAATATTAAGTGATACCAGGGCATTTTGTACCAGATGTATCAATTAGACCCAGAGAATCATTTACATTGGAGTTATTTAAACAAATGAGGGAAAATATTTATTGAATGTATTAGCTATACTAGTACAATCCAAAACGGTTTTACCATTTACATTTGTATACCTGACATAATTTTAACTTTCCTAAAGGAATGTATGTACCTACAATAAGCCTTCTGTTAAAATCATTTGCAAACTTAATTTCATAATTCCTTCTCTCATCTATTATTTTAATTCATAGTTCTTTATTTACCTTGTCTAGCTTTGTTTCATTAAACCATGTTGAGTAACTTTTGAAAACCTAAAAAAAACTCATTCTTTTATTATAGGTTTTTAAACGAGATGCAATCTACCAATAAGATATTTTTTGGTTTTCCCAGTATACTTTCTTGAAATTAATACTAAACCATCTTTTAAAATATGTTCTAATATAGTATAACCACATCTGAATTATACTTACTATTTGCTTCTGTCCAGTTAACCTTACATATAATCTCCTTTAAAAAGTATAATCAATTTTAACATGAAAATTATAACACTGCCTACCTTTGTCAAAATAAATTATACTTTTCTAATATAAAACTAATTGAGTAATGGTCTGACCTTCCCAATTCCTAATTCTACCTTAGAAACTAATCCACTATTATTAGTTAATACCAAATCCAGTATTCTATCACACTGTGAGTTTTCTTTCACCATCTGCTTTCAATCATAAAAATGTACAATATCTATCAATTGCTGAATAAAGAAATTTGCACAAGTGTGAGTCCCCCAGTTCATATCTGAGTAATCACCCAATAGGAGATGATTGCTGTGGCACAAACAATTTTCAAGATATTCTAAAAATTCATATGTGTACCACTATCTGTGTTTAGGGTACATTAACAACCCACAGCCCTAACCACTTCAGAAGTACTGTATAAGTCTATCATCAAAATTCCAAGGTGTTTATTTTCCAATACTAACTTGGAATGGTTTCATATAGCAATAACTCATGCCTGGGTGTGGGTAATGCTGACTTTACCCAAGGTTGGTGTGGTTTGGTCACGAGGGTGAAGCCCGAGTGGCCAAACAAAGCCAACCCTGGGTAAATCCAGCATTACCCACACCCAGAAGTGGGTTATTGCTATTATACAATGACATTATTTAAGAAAAAAAATACTTACTTTTCTTAAATAATGGCATTGTATAATGCCTCCTTGCTGCCCTTCCGCAGCTGTCTGGTATTCTGCGGCAGTTCTGATGTACTGCACATGTGTATGCCTACGCAATACATCAGAGCTGTGGGCAAAAGCAACAGAGAAAGCAAGATCTCCGTTGCTTTTTACAAACTGTTTCGCTATATTAAATGGGTTTAACATAGCGAGACAGCTTTAAAAAAAGCAACTCCATTTGGGTTTAGCATAGCGAGACAGCTTTAAAAAAAGCAACTCCGTTGCTTTTTTTAAAGATGTCTCGCTATGTTAAACCCATTTAACATAGCGAAACAGTTTGTAAAAAGCAACGGAGATCTTGCTTTCTCTGTTGCTTTTTTCAAAACTGTCTTGCTATGTTAACTGGGTTTAACATAGCAAGAGAGCTTTAAAATAAGCAACAGAGATTCTCCGTTGCTTTTTTTAAAGCTGTCTCGCTATGTTAAACCCATTTAACATAGCGAAACAGTTTGTAAAAAGCAACAGAGATCTTGCTTTCTCCGTTGCTTTTTTCAAAACTGTCTTGCTATGTTAAATGGGTTTAACATAGCGAGACAGCTTTAAAATAAGCAACGGAGATTCTCCGTTGCTTTTTTTAAAGCGGTCTCGCTATGTTAAACCCATTTAACATAGTGAAACAGTTTGTAAAAAGCAACGGAGATCTTGCTTTCTCCGTTGCTTTTTTCAAAACTGTCTCGCTATGTTAAATGGGTTTAACATAGCGAGACAGTTTTGAAAAAGGCAACGGAGAAAGCAAGATCTCTGTTGCTTTTTACAAACTGTTTTGCTATGTTAAATGGGTTTAACATAGCGAGACAGCTTTAAAAAATGCAACGGAGAATCTCCATCGCTTATTTTAAAGCTGTATCATTATGTTAAACCCATTTAAAATAGCGAGACAGTTTTGAAAAAAGCAACGGAGAAAGCAAGATCTCCGTTGCTTTTTACAAACTGTTTCACTATGTTAAATGGGTTTAACATAGCGAGGCAGCTTTAAAAAAAGCAACAGAGAATCTCAATTGCTTTTTTTAAAGCTGCCTCGCTATGTTAAACCCGTTTAACATAGCGATACAGTATTGCTGTAAGAGTTATAGTAATGGAAAAAGTCTGGGCGACCAGACCTTTTTCCATTACTATAACTCGGATTTACAACGTGCACACTGACCAATCAGCGTGCACATTTTTGAATATTAATGGGGGGTCGTTGTGTAATATACAAGTCTTAACACTGCCACCTCTAGAATTTTCCATCAGACATTCATACTTTAAATAACCAGGAAAACTCAACTTGGCCAAATTCTAGGCCTCAGCTATCATAATCAAATTATAGCATTCACAATGTATTAGCATATTTAGTTCATCATGTTTGTTGCCAACACTTTGCTCATTGCAAAAAAAGAAGTTATGTCTTAGCATAACGTTCCATCTGTGTTATCGATCTTCACCAATCCTTAACAGTGGGTTCAGTTCTGAACCTCAAAACTGACTCGGCCTTAACTTCCAGCTCATGCTGTCCAAATTCTGGAGCCAGACACTACCCATAATGCTCCTCTTTAAAGTTACCTCAGATTGAGTTTGCACAAGAAATTAGTAAATAGAAAGGCAGAAAAAAATGTGGTCATCTAAAGATAATATTGACCGAGGCTATAAACTAGCTAAGGAGTAATCTGGTCTATTAAGAGACTTAGGATGGGGGAAGGAGGGTGGGTATGTCTAGGATTGGTGAAGATCGACAACACAGATGGAACATTATGGTAAGACATAACTTCTTTATCTGATGTTGTCAATCTTCACCCAATCCTTGACAGTGGGACAGAATCCCTAGCTACTTTAGCCTTATGAGGTCTCACAGAAGAATATTCCTAAGCACCATAGAGCCAAAGGATGCTCGACTCCTCGAGACATGGTCTAGTTTGCAATGAGTGATAAAGGTATGATGAGAAGACCATGTAGCTGCTGCACAGATGTCATCTAAAGAAGTTCTGGCATGAAAAACAGCTGATGTTGTCACAGCTTTTGTTGAATGGGTTTGAACTGGTTTAGGAAGTTGGTGACCCTTAGAGTGATAAATAAACATGATGCAGTCTCTGAGCAACTAAGCTAAGGCAACCTTAGCAACTGGATTACCCAGATGGAGGGAAGAGAATGCTACAAATAGCTGATCCAATTTTCTAAAATCTTTGTCATGTGAAGGTAAAATGTAATTGTCTGTGTGCATCTAGCAAATGAAGGGCTTATTCCCCTTTGTTAGAAAAATTAAGGAAAAATACTGGTAATTGTAGAGACTGGTTAACGTTGGTTTCAGATACTACCTTTGGTAAAAAGAAAAGATGGATTTGTTCTGAGTGCAACTCTATCTTTATGAAAAATCAATTAGGGTGATTTGCAGGATAGGGCCTGGAGCTCAGATACTCTTCTTGTGGAAGTGATAGCAACCAGGAATAAAGTCTTCCAGGACAAATATTTCAAGTCACAGGATGCTGTTGGTTCAAAGGGAGTCTTAGTAAGAGCCTAAAGAACAACAGTGAGCTCCCAAGGGGGAGCTGGTTCCTTAAATGGAGGTTTAAGTATCATGAGTCCTTTTAAGAAATCATTATAAAACGTGTGAGACATAAGAGAAGAACCATTCAGGCCTCAATGAAAATTTGAAATTGATGCTAGATGGACTTTAATCATGGATGTAGGGGAACCAGATTGGAACAGTGTAGTTAGAAAATCTAGAACTTCATTAATGGGGCTGGTATAAGGGTCTAGTCCTTTGTTCAAGGCCCATTTAGCAAATTTCTCCCATTTGTTTTCGTACAGTTTTCTGGTCAAAGGTTTGTGATGAGCAATAATAATTCACTGGACAGGAGAAGAGAGTAAAAGATGCCTGGCAATCATGGGAATTGGAGAAGCCACTCAGTGAGCTTGAGATTTTGGAGATTTGGATGAACCATGCCCTCTGGGTGAGTTAGCAGATCTGGAGCTGGGTCCAAAATCCATGGTTTCCATATTAAATGAGGTCAAAGGAAGGGAAACCAAACTTGTTGAGGCCAGAAGGGGGCAATGAGGATTATAGTATTCTCCGTCCTTTTGGCTTTCTTTAGGAATTGCAATATGAGAGGAGTCAGGGGAAAGGCATGTAGCAGACCAGGAGGCCAATCGTAGAGAAGAACGTCCCTGGGTGACTCCCCCAGAGGGGGTGATTAGGGCAAAGTAACTTCTGCACTTGTTGTTCATGAGAGAGGCAAAAAGGTCACAGCAAGGTCGGCACCAATGGTGAAAAATCTTGTTCACCACTAGAGGATTGAGAGACCACTCATGAGGCAAAAGAATCATTCTGCTCAACTTGTCTGCTTTCACATTGGAACTTCCCAGAATATGCCTTGCTGTCAGAAAGCGCTTGGAAGAAATCGCCCATTGCCAAATTCTGAGTGCTTCTCGACAGAGTGGGTAAGACTTGGTTCCCCCTTGTTTGTTTACATACCAGACTTCCGACATGCTGTCTGTCTGAATCATTACTGTCCCGAAAGGAAGGGCATCTTGGAATGCTTCCAACATTAGCACTGCCCTCATTTCCAGAACATTGATGTGCAAGTTAGCGTGCAATTGGGACCACATGCCTTGAACTGTCTTTCCCAAATAATGCACCCCCTATCCCATCTGGGAAGCATCCGTGGTCACTAGGGCTTGGTGCTGGGGAAGAGTAAACGGCTGACCTGAGAGAATCTGGTTAGAGTGTAGCCACCATTTGAGATCCTATTTGCAATGGTTGGTGATCAAAATTAGGTGAGACATTGGTTGGTGTATCAGACACCATTGTGAAGCTAGTAACCACTGCAGGATTTGCATATGAAACCTTGCCAGAGGAACTAGCATGATTGATGCAGCCATGGAGCCTAATGTTTGAAGAACAAATTTTGCTGGAACCCTGTTGTTCTGAAGAATTTTCTGACTTGAAATCTACTGCATTGAAGTCTCTCTGGATGGAGAAATGCAATACCTGAAACAGTATCTAAATATGTTCCGATGAAATCCAGTTGCTGAGAAAGGGTGGACTTTTCCAAGTTTATTGTTATGCCTAGAGATGTACAAAGATTTATGGTGTAGTCTCTTGCTTGTTCAAACAGACTTCAAAACAAACAAAGCCACAATAATACCCCCCATTATGTGCCACCGTGACATGCAAGTTCAGGTGATGATGAGAATACCCCTCATTACGTGTCACCCCATCTGACCTCAGCATGTCATGATGAAAATACCCCCCATTATGTATCACCTTGACATGCACAGTCGAGAGGTGATAATAATACCCCTATTATGTTTCATCCTGACATGCATTTAAAAGTTGTGATCATAATTCCCCCCAATTATGTGTCACCCTGACATGCACTTTCAAGTGGTGATGATAATGCCCCCCAATTATGTGTCTCCCCATCAGACCTCATCATGTGGTGATGATAATACCCCACCATTATGTGTCACCCTGACATGCACTTTCTGGTGGTGGTGATAACACCAACCCCATTATGTGTCACCCTAACATGCACTTCCAGGGGGTGATGATAACACCCTCATTATGTGTCACTCCATCAGATCTTGTCCTGTGGTAATGATAATACCCTGCATTATGTGTCACCCTGACAAGCACTTTCAGGTGGTGATGACAATATCCCCCCAAATATGTATCACCCATCGGACCTGGTCATGTGGTAATAATAATACCCCGCATTATGTGTTATCCTGAAGTGTAGTTTTAGGTGGTGATAACACCCACCACATTATCTGTCAACATGATGCACTTTCAGGGGTTGATGATAATACCACAGTATGTGTCAAACCATCGGACCTCATCATATGTAATGACAATACTCCCAATTATGTGTCACTCTGACACACTTTCAGGTGGTGATGATAATACTCCCCCAGCATGTGTCACCCCATCGGACCTCATCATGTGGTAAAGATAATACCCCCCCCCATTATGTGTCAACCTGACATGCACTTTCAGGTGGTGATGATAATACCCCCCCCCCCAATATGTGAATATATCACAAGAACCAAGAAAAAAATGTTTTCACAACAAACGGAGCCACAAACACTGCTCAGAATTTAATGATGTTCTGGTACCAAAACTAAGTGCCTTCAGAGGAATAGCTTTACAAACACCCAGCAGTTCATTTATACAAATTCTTAATTAATTGACAACACATTAATCAAACAATCAAATAAATACACAGCCCTTAAAGAGACAACCTAAAAAAAGTCATCCAAATGCATATATTCATATAACAAATTAAACATTTAGATTAATATTCAGATTAAAACCCCTAGGTGCAAGCGTTCTAAAATTTAAAATAAAACTACTTTCCATCTCCAATAATTTTTGTGCCAAATAGCTCCCCCCTTGACATTGAGGCTTAGCTAATACACTAAAAACAAAGTATTGTTGTGTCCCCCATGTACTTTATCTAATTTTAAATTTCTGATATCACTCAGATGTTCCAAAATGCGAACTTTCACCATTCACTTAGTCTGACCAACATACCATTTTGGGGGGGGGGAATCACCCACATCCAACAGTGCAGTAATGTATACAATTCTGAGCAGTGTTTATAGCTCTGTTTGTTTTGACATTTTTTTTGGTTTTTGCTTGGTTCTTGTTCTAACAGATGCTTGGTGGTAATGGTGAGGAGCCAGTCATGGAGATATGGAAATACTCAAAAACCTTGCAGTCTGAGGTGAGCTGCAACCACTGCCATCCATTTGGTGAACACCTTGGGGACTGTGGTGAGGCCAAAGGGCAATGCTCTGAAAAATAACTGAAATAACTAGCTTCTAACCCAAAGTGCAGAAAGCTTCTCTAGCTTTTTATGTGGTAATAATCATCTTGGAGGTCTATAGAGCACATCTAGTTGTCTTTTTCCAAAAAAAGGAAGTATTGACTGAGCTGAGACTATTCAGAATTGGGTATGTGGACTGCCTTGTTGAACTGGCTAAGATCCAAATGGGTCTCCGGTCCAGTTTTTTTTTTGTTTTTTTTTTTTTTTTTGGCACTAAAAAGAATCTTGAGTAAACCCTGGATCCTGTTTGGTCTGGTGGGACTGTTTGGATGACTCTTTTGTCGAGCAGTTTTTGAATTTCTAAGACTGCTGCTTCCCTTTGATTGGGTGGAACATCTCAGTGTATTTTTTGGAGTGTTGGACCCATAACAAGTGGATTTTGTAACCTCTGGATAATATTCCCTGCACCCATTTGTCTGAAGTCATCAAATGCCAGGCAGGTTGATGCAGGGATAATCACTCCCCGACTGCCTCCAGAGGAAGGTAATTGAGCCCCCATTCAGGGATGCAGATAGGAAGTTCCAGAGAAGGATTCTCTGGATCCCTGAGTTTGCTGTCCATTTCTGCCACTAGGGCGGCATCTTCCATTGCTCCCCCCTCTGCCCCAGGGGAAGTCTTTGCCTCTTAAGTCTTGGAATGGCCCTTTGGATTTTTTTAAACCATAGTCTCCCGCTTCTTTGGTTCCTAGAATAAGGTCTCTGAGGAGTGGAGAAATGTATGCCTATGGCAGATAGGGTCTTGCCATCTTTCTCACATCTGGCTAAGGTGTCTTTTACCTTGGGGCCAAAAAGGGTAGATCTGTCAAAAGGAGCATTGATGAATGATGCTTTAAATGGCTCCACAAAGTCACACAAGCGCATCCAGGAATGCCTTCTAATGGCTATGCCTGAACCCGCTGCTCTAGTTGTCCCTTCAGCTGTGTGCGCAATGAGCCTCATGGATGAATTAGAGTTAGCATTAAGGGTTGCAAGCTGAGAGGAAACTTTGTCATGGACCCCTTCAGTCACTGCTCCTGAGAGAGTATTTGAAAGCTCTTTAATCAAAAATTTCTGTAATCTGGTAAAGTGTGCCATATTATTCAAGGACCTTAGAGAGAAGGTTGTTGAAGCATAAACATGCTTCCCAAATCTATTCAATGTCCTAGACTCCTTGTTAGGAGGATGGATAGTCAGACTCTCTTCAGTGAATTATTTTTTGGTGGCAGCCGCTATCACCATGGCATCAACTGGAATCCCTTTAGACCAATGTGGCTCATCCTTAGGGGCCAATAATATACGGTTAGGTCTCTTGGGGATTGGCTCTATTGTGTCAGTCACCTTCCACGCCAGCTGAGTGATCAATTTAATAAGATCATCAGCAGGTGGAGTGATCCAAGAAGTAGAGAGCTGGGCACGAAAAGCCTTCAGGTATATGGATTCCTCCCAGAAAGGTTGAATAGAGGACAAGCCACCCCTCTGTTTCAGGATTTCCAGGATGTCCCCAAAGGAAACATCATCAGGGGGTGACCTGGGGGAACCTTCCCCCTCATTAAAATCAGTATCTTCAGTGAAGGACTCTTTTGAGGAGTCCAGGTGCTTCCTCTTGCACTTCTTCTTCACAGGGACTTCCTTGGGGGGACGATCCAGGGAAGTGTCCAAAGAGGAGACCACTAAAGTGGGAGTCATCTGGGACTTTTGTGCTCTCTGTCTCAGGGATGAAACTGATGGTAGCTCAGGCTGAGAGGAAGTAAAAATCTGCCCCAACAGGGATGGCAAAGACTGAGAGTCCCCACTGGACATTACCTTCTCCATTATCCTAAAGGCTGGCCACCCCATAGAGGGATGGGAACCTGGAACCAAAATAGACTCCTTCAGAACTGGGGTCACACCCTGCACCGAGGAGGCAGCCTCTGGAACAGAAGCGTGGGGAGATCCTACAAAGGCTGAGTTACCAAGGGACATCAATGGTTCCTAAGGAAATGAAATCAATCCAAGCCCCCCCCCCCCCCGGACCCAACTAGACAATCATGACCCTGGGAGACCTCCAGTACTGAAGGCACAGAGGAACTCAAAACAAATCTCGGAACCGGAGAAAAGGATGCTACCAGAACTGAGATAGTCAAAGCTAGAGGAGTCAGAACTGAGGGCTCCAATGTTTTGACAAGAGTTGGAGGAGAATGGTATGGAGGAGTTATAGCTAGGCTTGTTCCAAGGCCAGCATGGCTAGGAACCGAGGATAATGCCCTGGCTGTCAGAAGCTGGTCCACCAGTCTCAATATATTGGCCTCAGAAAGACTCTTAAAACAAATAGAAGACAAGGAGGGAGATTTAGGGGGTCTCACTTCCACAAAGGGGCTGGGTGGCATATCTTTAAAGGGGTCAATGAAAGGAAAGTATTTAGTCCTTGGCAGTTGTAATAGCTTTGGCACCAAGAAATCTGTCTGTGCAGAAGAAGATGTTTCAAGTTCTGAATGGAGCTTGGGTCTGGAACCAGATAAATCCTCCAGTGCCGAGGGACTCTTCAGTACCGAGGATGATTTAGGCATTTTCTTAGATGGTTCTGAGGACCGTGGAACCAAAGAAAGCCTTTTCTTCAAAACAGAAGAAGAAGATAAGGAAGAAGTGCTAACTTCAATTCTAGACTCAGATAAGGCCTTGTCAAATTCTGTTTTAAGAAGTCCCTTCGATATTAATTTGTTTTTTCTATCAGTCAGGGTTTGCATAGAGAACCCGTGACAAATTGAACAGTCCTTCTGCTAATGAATCTTTCCCAGATATTAAATGCACAAGGTGTGACCGTTGAAATTAGGCATTTTGCTCTCACATTTCTGGTACCTTTTAAAGTCTGAGGTGCCTTTAACAGATTTAGCAGGGGAAGGTTGTTGCTTTTCTTGGGCAGCCATTATAATATAAAAACATTTCAAACAGTCATGCAACAAGACAGGAAGGGAGAAGGAAGCAAGGGATTTTTTTTTATTAAAGACTAAAGGTAAGATATATCAGCGATGGTATTTTAAAATGCCTAAATAAATAAGAAATAAATAGAAAGAAAGTGCCAGCGATTGTACTTAAGTTCTACCAATGGTAGGAGAGAGAAAGAGACAGAATAAACAGCTATGAAAAGGATAACAAGAGCGGGTAGATAGTAAAAGAGGAACTAGACAAAGACTTCTTAAAAGGGATAAAGAACTATTTCAAAAGAATGAGAAAACTGGAAAAAATACAAAAATAACTCACTGTTATAGCCAAGGCTTGAGAGAAGGAAACTAACGCATCTGATCTGTGAAGCGGCAAAAGAGATCTGAGGTAACTTTAGAAGAGAGCATTATGGGTAGTGCCTGGCTCAAGAGTTTGGAGAGCTCGAGCTGGAAGATATGGCCGAGTCGGTTCCAAGGTTTGGAACCAAACCCACTGTCAAGGATTGGATGAAGGCTGACAACATCAGATGAATGCTTTCACTGAGTTATTAAATCTTCTCTAAGCAGTTCTGTCCTTATCCAAGGTTCTAAACAGGCTTAATTAATTCAAAGAATTAACCAACAGGCTTGATTACTTCAAAGAATTAACCAACAATGGACCCTGCCCATAAGGGCTTAGATTAAACGAATCTCTAGTAAACATGCATACATTGTGGTCACTTTCCTCCCATGTTTTTACCAAATTAACACTATACACAGCTGCCTTGGCCAACAACTGAACAAATATCCCTTACTAAACAAATAATCATTCCATATTGCCGTGGGAATTATTTTACTTGATGTTATTTCTACATATTCTTGTTCCAATAAATCTAAAATCACTAATACATTCTTCTTCATAAGATTCAGAGGTATGTGTTTCATATCATTAGTTCTTACATGAATAAGATTAAACTGTAATTGATTTTTCAATTAAGTAAATTAGGAAGGAATGAAACAGCATTCCCCAGCCTTAAAGCTGGTAAAGAGGATACTGTTACTCTGTTCTTATTTAATTGTCGCAATCCACTAACTGTGTTCTTAAGCTTAGAATCACCTAATATAACAATTTCTAGATCTTTCCGTTTCCACTCCCTTAATGGATATATATAATTATATGCTGCTACTATACTTAAAAGGGAACCCCCCCAGTGCTACTATACTTGAAAGGGAACCCACAGTGCTACTATACTTGAAAGGGAACCCCCGTGCTACTATACTTGAAAGGGAACCCCCAGTGCTGCTATACTTGAAAGGGAACCCCCAGTGCTGCTATACTTGAAAGGGAACCCCCAGTGCTACTATACTTGAAAGGGAACCCCCAGTGCTGCTATACTTGAAAGGGAACCCCCAGTGCTGCTATACTTGAAAAGGAACCCCCAGTGCTGCTATACTTGAAAGGGAACCCCCAGTGCTGCTATACTTGAAAGGGAACCCCCAGTGCTGCTATACTTGAAAGGGAACCCCCAGTGCTGCTATACTTGAAAGGGAACCCCCAGTGCTACTATACTTGAAAGGGAACCCCCAGTGCTGCTATACTTGAAAGGGAACCCCCAGTGCTGCTATACTTGAAAGGGAACCCCCAGTGCTGCTATACTTGAAAGGGAACCGCGAGTGCTACTATACTTGAAAGGGAACCCCCAGTGCTGCTATACTTGAAAGGGAACCCCCAGTGCTGCTATACTTGAAAGGGAACCCCCAGTGCTACTATACTTGAAAGGGAACCCCCAGTGCTACTATACTTGAAAGGGAACCCCCAGTGCTGCTATACTTGAAAGGGAACCCCCAGTGCTACTATACTTGAAAGGGAACCCCCAGTGCTACTATACTTGAAAGGGAACCCCCAGTGCTGCTATACTTGAAAGGGAACCTCCAGTGCTGCTATACTTGAAAGGGAACCCCCAGTGCTACTATACTTGAAAGGAAACCCCCAGTGCTCTTCTTTTCATTTTTTTTTTTTGCCTGAGACCGTCACCAGATTTATATTTCAAAAAAAAAGAAGAAGAAAATAGAGAATATGGATAATTATTTGAAAATGTAAGTGGAAATACCTGTGAAGAAGGAAGTATGATGAGGGGAAGAAGTGAAGAAGAAAATGAGAAAAAGAAAACTGAAAAGGATGGGGTAAATGGGGGATGGTTTGTAGATAAAGTGGTCTAAGATGTGACTTAAGACTAAGCATGCAGTATTAAAAAGTGATGGAGGAGAGGAGGGAGAGCTGGAGATGGGAAGAACAGGAAAAAATAAGAAAAATCAGTTTAAGGAAGGGTTAGGAGAGAAAAGAGAAAAATGGAAGAAAGAAAGATGCAAAGAAAGGAAAAGGATTTTACAAGCATGCTGGTATTTAATGTAAATGGTATACAAGATATCAGAAGTTTGTTAGTGATTGAACAGTGCAAGAAATAAAATGTGGATGTGATAGGTTTGTTGTACATAAGTGTGTGAAGAAGGAAATAAGTGGGGTCTACCACAGATACTCTCATACTTGTAGCTTGAGACCCACCCGCTCACTGCTACGTGCTCAAAAATGCAAGTGTTTGATCTCCCACTAGCCCGATCTTCAGTTTTTACTTATCTTTCCTAACACCCAACCCTATAAAACTATACAACCCAACCAGAGCCTACACTTTAACTCTAAAACCCTACCAAGATCCCATACCCTAAACCACCACCCAACCATAATGTCCCTGATCACTCACTAAACCTAAAATACCACCTCATCCCTAACCTTAAAATCTCATCTCACTCCCTAAACATAAAACTCCCCTTTTGATCCCTAGTCTTAAACCCCCTTCTGCTTCCTAACCCTAAAATCTCCCCACTTCTTCATCACAACATAAGAAAGCAGTCCACATGAGATATATGGCACTTAAGTCACTGGCTTTGAAACAGTGGTTTTCAAGAACTTGAGACTTGAGCACCCGTAGTGAGCCCCCAAAAAGAGAAAAATGAAATAGTTCAGGCAACATGGTGAGGGAAGCATAAATGGTCATTTGGAATTGAGGCATGTTTGATGATAGGGATTCTGATAAGAAGTGAGGAAATAAAAATATTATATATGACAGTAGCAGTATCTGGGACAGTGGTAATATATGATATGAGAATAAGGGAAAGATGTGTCAGACTAATAATGATATATGTTCACAGAAATATGTCAGAAAGAAAAATATCTGTTTGAAGAAATACATAAATATGCAATGGTAAACATGTTAATAATTATGGTGGGAGACTTAAATTACAACTTATGGAAAGAAAGAGGAAAAATATCACAATATATTAAGGTAATGAAAAAGTTGATAAACTCTGGAGATTTGAGAATATGGAATAAAAGGGATTATACAATGACCTCCCCCCCATTAATATTCCAAAACGTGCACGCTGATTGGCCAGTGTGCCCATTGTAAAGCCTACAATATATCAATGGAAAAAGGTCCGGTCGTCTGAACTTTTTTCCGTTGGTATAAAGTGTCCAAAACTTTTTTTTAATAAAAAAAAAAAAAAACGGAGCAACGGAGACTTTCTTTTCTCTGTTGCTTCCATTTCAAAGCACTGATGTACTGGGTATCCTTGGGAATGCAAGTCCCATACGCATACGCAGTACATCAATACAAGGAAGCAGTATACCACCATGGGTGGAAGAACAGTAATGCGCCGTTATGCGCCGTTATGCAAAGACATTAATTAAGAAAAGTAAGTATTTTTTTTCTTAAATAATATCATTGTATAATAGCAATAACAGACTCTGTGGTTGTGGTATATTGAAGATTTACCCATGGTTGGCTTTATTTAATCACTCGGGCCTCACCCTCATGATTAAACCATGCCAACCGTGGGTAAATCATCAATATACCACACCACGTCATCGGTTATTTGCTTAAATAGATATGCAGAAGAGGATTTTTTTTAATGAAATAGGTTAAGTGATATATTCAAAGATATAAAGGAGGTGATGAGGTAAAAATGATTGAACTTTTAAGATCATGGAGCAGTATAGACTAGGAGATGAGATAATAGAGATATAATAAAAGAAGGAAATGTATAAAAAGGTTAACTGCTGGGATTAGCAAAAAGAATGAAATAAAAGAACAGAAAATTATGGAAAGAACATATGAAGAGAGTGAATGAAAATTTCACATATTGGTTGGTAATGTATAAGAAAAAGAAAAAAATAGATGAGGACAAAATGAAAAGAAAAGGTAAGATGGAATATGAATATATATATATATATATATATATATATATATATATATATATATATATATATATATATATATATATATATTATATGATAGGGTATGAAAAAGAGACAGAACAAGAAAGTGACCAAATAAGAGAAAAAAATTGTTTGAAAAAATTGAGGGAAAGTAGAGACTATGTATACACAAAAAAATATTTTTAAAGGAAGAAAAGGAGGTTTCACTTTTTAGGGAAAGGAGTTAAAATAAGAGAAGGCGAGATGGATATAATATTAGGCAAAGAAGGTGATGTAAAATATAAACAGGAAGGAATTGTGGGGGTGATTAAAACTTATAAATTGAATGTATGAAAAAAGAAGAAGAAAATGGAGAAAATAGAAGGTGGAAAAGATATTTGGAAATATTAAAAAATGTTTAGAAGAGAAAATTAAAATGGAAGAAATGGAGGAAACTGTATGGGAGGAATCTGCACCAGGACTGGATGGACCAATTTATGAATAATATAAAGGAACTGATGAAAATGAAAAAATAGTGTTTGTCAAAATATTGTATGAGTGGTTGTAGGATGGTATACAAGAACAAGAGATATATGATAGAGTGATTAAATGTATGTGGAAAAGATGAAAGAAAAGTTATAAAAACAGGATACCAATAATACTAGGAAATACAGATTATACTGTTTTATGAAAATAATGCAAAAAAGGGATGCAGAAAATATTGGATGAAGTTATGGGGGATGGGTAAAAAGAAGAGAGGTGAAAGTAATATTAGTAAGGGTAAAGAATTGGTAAATATTACTTTGAATGAAAATAATGAGATAAAGTTAGTAAAGTGATGTAGCAAGCACGTTTAACAGGGTAAGTCATGAGGTGATATTGAAGACATTAGAGTCACACAGAATTAGGGAAAGTAGTTAATATAATAAGAATGTGTTATCAAAAATACTGGGTGAAAGCTATGGTAAATGGATGGATGGGAAACAAAATAAGAATTAATAGAGGAGTTAAAAAAGGATGTCCCTTGACCATGTGTCTTTTTGGTAGTAAATACAATAATACAAATATGCATTTGCATAATGAAAGAAGCAAGATGAGACATAGAAAAAGGAATTGCAATACCTATACATTTGTCTTATGCAGATGATTTGGTTATTTAGCTAAGAATTAATAGAGAGGTAAAACAAGGATGCTCCTTGAGCATGCCTTTTTGTAATAGTGATGACTGCAATAATATAAACATATGATTGTAGAACGAGAGAAGCTAGATGGGAGATGGAGAAAGGAATTGTATTGTCATAAGCAGATGATTTGGTTATTGCGGCAGAAAACAAGGTTTGTATGAATAAGTTGGAACAGTGGCAAGAATAAAAAAAACTGCTACAAAAAGAAGGATTACGGTTAAAAAAATTGAAGCGTAAGGGTTTTGGTAAAATGAAGAAAGTAAATTGGATATATTATACTAGAAATAAGTGTTTTTGGAAGTGGAATTTGAAGGGTACTCCAATAATATGACAGAGAGAAATTACGAAAGAAATTGAAAAACTATTTGCTTGACGGAAGAGTTTTTATTTATCACTTGATATATATATATATATATATATATATATATATATATATATATATATATGGTTCCCATTCAGAAGCCTGAAACATCATAAGCCTGAAAATCAAAATCCTGAAACCAAAAGCCTGAAAATTCAGAATCCTGAAAACTCAAAATCCTGAAAGCCCAAAATCCTGAAAGACCAAAATCCTGAAACTCAAAATCCTGAAAACACAAAATAGACATACTGATGTCATTGTGGCTTTGCTATTGTTAGCCCTGTGGTGTTAGGTCATGCGTTGGGGTCAGGTAAGTGCGGTTGGTTTTATGTTAGGGTTAGGCGGTTTAAGTGAGTTAGGGTTAGGCAGGTTAGGCATGTATGCAATAGTGACAAATATTGGGGTTAGGGGCGGTTTAAGTGAGTTAGGGTTAGGGCGCGGGTCAGGTGAGTGTGCGATAGTGACGGACCTTAGGGTTAGGATCAGGGTCAGTTGGTAGATATTAGTGTCTTTATAGTGACATATTAGCATTATTTGTGTTTTCAGGATTTTGAGTTTCAGGATTTTGGTCTTTCAGGATTTTGGGCTTTCAGGATTTTGAGTTTTCAGGATTCTGAATTTTCAGGCTTTTGGTTTCAGGATTTTGATTTTCAGGCTTATGATGTTTCAGGCTTCTGAATGGGAACCATATATATATATATATATATATATATATATATATATATATATATATATATATATATACGGGTCCCCTGCATTTTGTCAAATTACATTTCCTCAACAGATGCAAGGGGTGTAGTTTAATATCGACAGTATGGATAGCCAAGCAGTGGAAATGTTGGTGTGTAATGTTGAAACCGATAAGTAGGGCTGAAGGGGCAAGGGTGTGTGTGTGTGTGTGTGTGTGTGTGTGTGTGTGTGTGTGTGTGTGTGTGTGTGTGTGTGTGTGTGTGTGTGCATGTGTGTGTGTGTGTGTGTGTTAGGCCTAGGGTCAGGGATAAATGAAGGATAGATGATACATGTTTGTACGTGTTTGTGTATTTTAGGGTTAGGGACAGGGATAGGTTTAGGGGATAGATAAAGTGTTGTGTTTGTGTGCTTGTTTGTCTTAAGTAGTGGCAGTGTCATGGGAAGGTTTTTTATGAGGTATGGTATAGGGCTAGGGTTGAGGGAAGGGGCAGCATTAGGGTTATGGTGGTGCCACCCCCTGCCCTCTTTAGTAATGGGTACTAACACTAATCTTAATGCTTCCTCTTTCCTTAACCCTAACCCTATACCTTACCTTTATAAAAACCTTCCTGTAACACTGCTACTATTCAGATGAATTTCAGGCTAATGTTATGGGGTTCGTGTTAATATCGGGAGAATAAATAGTTTTCCTTTCTCAATATTATTTCATTCGATATTTTTTGTTTTCAGTATTTTGTATGTTCAAACTTTTTGTTGGTGCTTTCAATTTGACATCAAATTAGTTCAGTTATACACAATAGAACTGTACACACACACACATACACACACACTTGGATAACTAGCATACCCGAGGATGTATATCTTTCTAGCTAAGATGGACAAAGCACCATTACAGCTATTTGTCAGTTTTATTTTGGAGTCAAGATTCAACTGAATTAAAAAAGAAGTGATATTTAATAAAAAAAAAAGCGGGTTGAATTAAAAATGTAGCATAGTTAGCATATTTGCATCTGTTTTAGGTAATAAGGAATATAAAAAAAGAGAAAAACAAAAATTATGATAAAATGTTGCATGTGAAATATGGAGAAGTGGAGAAAATGAAGGAGGGAAGAATAGTAGTAGTAAGCTGGAAAAGATGGAAGGGGAAGAGTATGAAAATAAAACAAAAGTTGTAGAAGTCAAAATTTACCAACCTTGATGGAAATAGAAAGGAATGGTATAATATGGTCACTGAACAATATTACCTGGTGTATTATTGGAAATAAAGGAACAGGTAAAGAATGCTATAAAATAGAAGGAAAAGGCTGCAGATGTTTTATGAGGCAGTGGATTTTCTATGGGGAATTCTGCTAGATAAATTAGCAGTAAAAGGCTATATGAAATAAAAGTAATAGAGGAAAGGAAATGTGATGAATGTAATGAGGAAAAACAACAAAACATATTTTGGAATGTAAAATGAATGAAAGAATGAAATATTTTGGAAAAAGTTTTAAAATGAGTATAAATGAAAAGGATTTGGGAATATAAATATGGGTATGATATTGTATGGAAAGCTTGAGAGAGAAAGGAAGGAAATGTGGAGCTGACAAATGTGGCATAATAATGTTTGTAGCAATAAGAGTATTGTTGAAAAGAAGATGCGGATTGCTGTATAATAAAACTGGGAAGATGAACACGAATTAGCTGAAAATATGGTTATGGAAGAAAGGATTTCAGATGGTAAGGAGGGTAAAAAGAGAACTAATAAGAGAATATTGTTGATATGATAAATGTGATTCTGACGATGTGAAAAGTGTAAATGTTATTAATATGAAACTGAAGGTATAAATATTGTACATATCAAAGTTTAAACAATATGAAATATGTATAGTGTTAAGACTTATAAATCAATCCCCTACTCTTTTCAATAAGTGCTGTGATATCTTCTACATCTGTCTACCACCAGTGAAGGCAGATGGGGCCTTGGTTTAACATCTCATCCAAGGCATGGCACACTCAGTAGTGCAGCAATATGCCACACTGCAGTGCCACTACTGGAAAAGTTAGTCCAGCTATCTAGTGTTGAAATACAACCCACAGCCTTTTGATCTTCTAGACCCAAAGGCAAGTATACCGCATGTCCTACCAAATAGTTTATAAAAAGGGTATGGTATCACCAATGCCAATAAAAAGACATATCTGGCTAAAAGTATGAGCTTTATCGGATGATGTCAAGTAGCAGTTATTGGTTTTTGGTTGGCCCATTTCACAGGAAAAGCTGAAAGCAAAGGGAAAGCCCAAGAAAACTTTTAAACAATTGTCTTATCCTCCATTCACCAGGTATAATATGAGCTATCCTTCCAATCATTGTTTTGTCTACAGGAAGCAATCCAAAGATTACCAATTCAGACAAAGGAAGGTTTTTGAGAAAAAGGAGGCTAAGTGATGATGCTGGGACAAGTGCAGAGGCAGCCAACAATGTAATGGGGGACGTCACCAATCTCTCAAGAAACTAGTATGCAGTACTGGCTATTCCCAAACTCCTACCCTCTCCTCTCCTTCCCCCTTTCCTTGGCTCTTCCCTACTTCTCACAACCCATATCCATGTGGTAGGGGCTCTCACTGAGAGCAAACTAGTTGTCAGCAATAGCAAACACATGGATGAGAGACATTGGGCAGGATTCATGAAGGCTTGCACGGAGTGTAAGAGACGTGCAACACTCCATGCAAACCTCGCGATCCAGGAACAGCCCTAAACTCCGTGTAAGAGACCAGCTAAAACGTCTCTTACACGGACTGGGCGTGGACATGCTAAATACCTCACTTGCATCTGAAAGGTATGCAAATGAGGTATATTAGCAATCCACGAAGCAGAAACCAGTCCGTGTAAGAGACATTTTAGCTACAGAAATGTACTCAGTTGACAACTGAGTACGTTTCTGCAAATTCCACAACGGAGCCATGTCAGCTCCAAAAAAAGGTTGCATATGACTCAGGCAGCATGCCAATGGCCACATATGTGGCCATTGGCAATATAACCCGATGCCAAAATAATAAAATTATATATATATTTTTTTCGGCGATCGCCGATGTTTAAACCCAGCGCAGCCCCGCGCAAATGGGCTGCGCTGTATAAAAACATAAAAAAAGAAGGTTATAAACCCACAAATGTGGGTTTCATGCAATACATGGAATGACAATGCAGGGACCAGCAGACCAAAAACGACATGGCCACCGTGTAGTGGTTGCTAAGGGAGGAAGCTGAGTCTAAGACATATAACTAAGCATTAGTAGGCAATCTCATGTAAATGAGAGTTAGGATACTGAATCTCACAGTCACATAGCAAAGGAGCACAGTCTGAGTAGTGTAAGAGATACATAAGGGGGAGGAATAGAGTAGGAGATAGGTGACATCACAGGGGGGAATGGTAGAAAGAAATGCAGTTCATTGGAGGCCAGTGTAACATGTCAGATGACAGGCACAGATCATGGAAAGAGGTGTGCCACTAGATAAGTCATGGAAAGTCAAGAAATGGAAGGTGTACACTGTTACTTACACCAAAGTTTCTTGCTGGACATGCATGCACACATGTGCGCACCATGAAGCGCGAGTAGGACAGTGTGCGTGCGTGGAAGGCAGTCTGTGCATGTGGGAGCATGTTGGGAGATGTTTAACACTGTTTGCGCGGGTGTGCATGCGTGTAGGGCAGGCTGAGCATGTTGGAGGCTGTTGGCAGACGTGTAACAGTGTTTGCGCGGGTGTACGCGCGTTTTAACCCGAATAAGTAGATTCTGAACCATGTAAGCACGTGTGCGCGCGTGTAAGCCACTGTGAGCGTGTTTCTGATAGTATGCACGTTGCTCCCCCCAGAGGAAACAAGAGGAAAAAGGAAGCAACAGAATTAATAGGAAGCTAGCTGGGATAACTGCTGAAGCTAGCAGGTGAAAACAATTAGAAGCAGGCAATTACACAGGCAGAATAGTAGCCCAGCCCAGCACTTAAAACTCTGCAAACAGTAGTGCAGGATGTTTCCCTTAAGAGACACTGCAAGACAGGAGTAAGCTAATAGAAGTGAAAACTGAAAAAGCTTCACTCAGAGCAGAAATGTTAGGGGCTGCCATAGCTGTCATAATGAGACATAGGCGACTTGCTGAGGGTGGTGACAATGCAGATGGTGCCAGACAACCCACAGTGAGGAGATGGAGAAGAGTGTACAGGCCCAGGGTCACCTACCATGGGTTACATGAGCTGGAGATAGTAGAGTGCTATAGAGTGGACAGAGAGCTCCTGCAGCAAATTGTTGATCTGTGCAGGCCACGCCTCACACACAGAACCAACAGAGGGGAACCCATCCCAGTGGAAACCAAGGTATGTGTTGGCCTAAGAATACTAGCAACAGGTACCTTCCAGAGACCAACTGGCAATATGATGGGGATATCACAGGCATCAGCCTCCAGGGTACTGCACCAGTTCCTGGATGCCATGTCAGCACATGTCGGTGATCATGTATATTTCCCCAATGCCCGTGAGGTATTGGCCAGCAATATGCATCTCTTCCAGCAAATAGCGGAATACCCTGAGGTACTAGGTGCAATAGACTGCACGCATATATGCATCAAAGCACTAGCCGGTGAGCGGGGTAGGGCCTACATTAACCGCAAGTGCTTCCCCTCCATCAACTGCCAGGTCGTGTGTGATGCCCAGGGCATAATAATGAATGTGTGTGCTGGCTGCCCTGTGAGTTACCACGATTCCCACATCTGGCATTTGACGCAGCTGTACCAGACATTTGCCAATGGGGACATCCCACACGGACACCTAGTGGGGGATGCAGGTTATGCACTGGAGCCGTGGCTGATGACACCCATCAGAAACGCACACACACCTGAACAGGAATGCCATAATGAGGCACACGCACAAACACGTAATGTAATAGAGCGTGTATTTGGGCTGCTCAAGTCACGGTTCTGGTGTCTGGACACATCTGGTGGAGCCTTGCAGTACACTCCAACCACATGTACCCAAATTGTCATGGTATGTGCTATGCTACATAATATGATCTTGCGAAAACAGCTGCAGCAGGACCAGCATAGGGCCGGGCCAAACAGCCCCCCACCATTGCCAAGGCCATCACAGGCAGAGCGTGACTCGGAGGAGGAACAACCTGAGCCTGCCCCAGTAGGCAGAAGGAGGCATGCCCAGTATGCCCTGGCCTTGGCAAAGAGGCAACGCATAGCACATACACTGGCTCAGTAGGAACCCTGGGAATGATACCCCTCTGACTCACTCAAATAATAACATGGATGCCTAAAATGACATGACCTGCTCACAAACATGTACAGGGAAGTGTAATATGCGCATCTGACAGAGGCAGCCCTGCAGCACCACCTGAGGCATGAATACTATGTGTTAAGTAATGTAACACCATGTACTATATGCACACCTGAGCACCCTGACTAACATCCACCCTCACCAAGCATGAAGCCACAAAATGATGATGGGATGATCAAGTGCAATAACTGGCTGAAGTAATGCAGTTAGTCAAAGGGGAGCCAATGTGTTTCAGGCTGGGAAGACATGCAGAGCTTGACATGATGCACCACCTGCTAGGCGTGGTGTGCACCTATCATGCCATGCCCCATGGATACCGGCAAAGGCTGTCAGTACCCACAGCATGCCCTGAATAGGTAAGTCTCAAAACACAAACCCACCTTCATAGGTTCTACAAGGGATAGGAACCTAGATGTAATGCTATCCAATGACAGATGTATAAACAGCAAGATGCGTGCAGTGTAAACGCACACAGTATGGAGAATGTAGATACCAGTCCTGTAATAGAGAACTGGGTCAAGGCTCACATCAGCACCCTAACACTACCAGGTCACACCTCATACTGTGCTGTACAGCCGCAAAACATGGAACAAGCTACAAAAGGAGGGTGACTAGCAAGAAATGGTAAGGATAACCACACCCCATGTTGGTACCACAACAAGAACCAGCATGGATTAGCCATGGTCAAATACCAATGGCTAAAACCGCCTCCCAGTATATAGCCTGCTGCAGACTACTGTCCTAATACTAGGAACTGCACCTGGCCTATGTCGGAATACATGAATATATCAAGCACCCCAAACCACATTATATTGCTTGACTGAAAATACCCATACACCAGTAGCATTGTACTAGCACCAACACAGTAGAAGAAAATTACCCAGATTCCATAAACCAAAATGCCCAGGAACAATGTACCACTCCCACAAGAGGGATAAGCATACTGGATGTAATAATCAGCAACATGTGTACTGGATGGCAAGATGAGAAGTGTACCCCTCACTGGTAAGACCAGACCATAGAGTAATCACACTGGATATACACATCCTGACCCCAGTCCCTGGCCAGAATACCACAGTGTAAAACGTGTAAAGCATAGGCTGCAGCCCTCAAAACCGATGTTGAATCCACAAAAGGCCCTGTGCAAGTGCAGAATATGGGACACACCACAGAACATGTTATACAGGCATTCCATGAACACAGCCAGGAATGCTTGGAGTATGCAATCACAAATAACAACAACACACAATGCCATACATGCAGGCATCTGGCATGCTGGCCTCCAGCCATTACCAAACCATGCAAGAGAATGAGGAAGCTACCACATGATAGAGCAAACATAAAAAGGGAAGTAATCACTGACCAGTAGTATGGCAACAACATATGTCCACACATACAATCCACTAAGTCCAGCCACAACAAGTAGAATCTGTGAATCCAGAGGCAATGTGACACCAGTACCAAGTACACAGACAACCAGAACACCCCCAATAAATACAAATATATGTGATAGATGCATCCATGTATCCAAACCAGAGGTTGAGCTCCATCAACTCAGTACTGTCAAAACTAGTCAGGAGGAGAAGGTAACCACATACACCACAAACCCAGTCCCACATAGACCTACCACAACTGTAAACCAAACACATAAACACAGACAAATATTCCCAGAGGCCTTAATTACAAACACACCACACCAACAGAAGCCTCCAAAGTAGATCACAAGCAACCACAACCTTCAAACATAGCACATGCAACGAATAGTACGCAAAGCTGGTGTGCCAAACAGTCACAGGCCAGAAGGAGAAACAATATGCCTGATACAGTCATAATAGGTGTCTGTATAGGCAGACACACTGCTGTCCCACTCACCAGACTGAACAAGGGAAAGGGTAGAGTAAGCTGCTTGTAGGCTGCCACAAAATGCCACATAGCACAAGTACGCAGGTCACCCCAAAGCAAGCAGAAATATGATGCACTCAATGTCCATGCTGGTGTGAATTACCTGAGATGTACCTCCCTGGTCAACATCAAAAGAGACATGGATGGTCCCTCTGAGTATGCACCCCAGGGCGGGATGACACTGGCTGTGTGCAGCATCCAACCCTCACCAAGAATGATGCCACAGTACAAACACAGAATGCTCATGTTTAACAGCTGGCACAGTTACAGCTGTCAGTCCAAGAGGGTCTAATGTGTGTCTGCTTGAGATGTCAAGCATGACAAGCCATGCTGCTGTTCCAGGGATGGCTTGCAGCTGTTACCCGTGTGCGTCTGGATACTGGATAAGGCCTTTGCCGCCTCCATAGAGCCGTATGTAGGCAAGGCCAAAAAGACTACCCACCACCCTAGAAAACATAACTGGTAGGAAACATAAGGGTAATGCTGACCAATGCCAGATGTGTAAACTGGAATATGCATGCCCCTGAGGCACTTCCCATTATGGAGAACATTGATGTCTGTGCAGTGACAAAAGCCTGCTGCAAGCCTAGTAATAGCACACCAGCACTACTAGGTTATACCACATATCATGTGTTATGGCCCCAACACCTGCACCAAAACATCAAAGGAGGGGGAGTATCCATATGCAGCACAGACACCCATATTGCCAGGTAACTGACAATGCACAAAGCAGCGGACACCACCCATGTGCACATAACTGTAGTCAAAACTGCTGTACAGTCTGTAGCATGCGACAGACCACACTCTCACACACAAGAACTCCACCCAGACATCCGAAGACAGTGGACAGTATGAATGTCCCACCAAATACCAGACAAGGTACACACAAATTACCACATAGGTGTCAAACCATTATGTATGCAAGGAGTAATCAGGGACCTAGGGACACAGGTCGACATTAATCTGTCATGTGACACCCACAATGCCAATGTGGCTATGAAGACTGTCGATACTGGACACTGTATCATGAAAGGATTCACATCAACATCAACAGAGGTCACTGTGCTGCTGTACTGTTCCCTTATCAGACCCATAATCTAGTACAATGACTCATATGGGATGTACCGTACGTGACACCTGCAGCGGTTCGGAAGACCTCATAGTTACCCCACCAACAGGATAAAGGGTGTGAAATATATGTCATATGCTGCCTGGCTGTAGACACCCTAGCTGACTGCAGTCACACACTGCCTACACAGAGGCATTGTATGCTTGTTGTACAAGGCCATGTCCAACACAGGAGTAATGGACATGCTACACCACAGGAAATCAAAGCCATTGGAGCTGTGAGAGTCACAGATGTCAGCCTCAACACATAATGAAATAAGATGTGCTGGAGGGACAGATACATAACCCATAGGCTCCCCACACCCAGAAACAGGATCCCAATCCATGGTAGGCAGAGCCCCTCACTGACACCCCTCAACAGGAATATTGCCAAGTGGATGGATGACCGTACATGTATACTGGGAGTCCTCACTGTGTCACGACCAGACAGAGGCACAGTGAAGAACCTCATAAATGGCCATAATTGAACATAGCAAGGGGTGGCGAAAGACACACACACTCTGGCTAGGCTTACTAATGGCCTAGGGTGTATAGCCTAGTATGAACCCATGAACATATGAAGATACAAAACGTACAGGACACTAAGGATAATCACAAGGCTTACCCAACTGATGGTAGGAACCATGTTGGGCATCCACATATATGCTCCGAATCACACAGATATTACAAACAACATACCAAACACACACACATATTGCTAACATACAACCTGTCAGGTGTAGTGCAAACACCCCCCCCCAAGTGCAAAATACCTATCCCAGCAGACTGATGGTCCCCTGACATTGCAGATGCTGAGGTAACAGCCATCATCTGCAAAGCAGAACACACAGCAGCAAAGGTATGTGATGGTGTCCTGTGCTGAGGCCAACATGGACTCCAAGAATAATGGAATGCCAAATCACACTACTGCCCAATGTCAGCCTTACCACAGGATATGTACCCAAAGAGCAGTGTACAACAACAGTGGTCCATCACAACAAAGGTGTTGCATGAATGGATACTCCAAACTACCACCCCAGGATCCTGACAAGCTTGTTCTGCACAGCTATGGAAAGGCTCAGTATGTACCACAGACAGAAGGCTATTGTGGACCTACTGATACTGGACCCTACACAGTGTGGCTGTTGTAACTGCAGAACCTGCCCCTAAACATGTCTGACCCATTTGAAGCAGTCATTAAGGTCATTGATGAGGGCAATGTGGTCCACACAGCGTAGCTGGACCGTGCACATGCTTCTAGACAATACCATACGAGTTCAGTATGGATATGTTCACCAGCTTAAATATATACCCCTATGCCAGTAGAGGGGTTGCAAACCAGACCAAGGACAGAACTGACATGGTCAGACATGCTGCATCCATGTCAGACTACAAAGTGGATATGAGTGGCATCCCACAAGGCCTGGTCTTGCCCCCCCACCCCCGTTCTGTATATATGTCCCATAGGTATAGGCCAACATGGAAGGAATGTGACTGAGCATGTATGCAGAGGAGTACAAACAGCCCACCATATCCGACCCCCAGCTGACACAAGCAACCCACAAAAGGGCCACCTACAAACAGACAACTGTAGCCATAGCCATGTCAGCAAGCTAATTGCAGAACTGTGTATAGACAACCGTGGATATACAGTAAGTGCCCACAAATTACCACACAGGTGTTAACCCATGAGGTACCTAACATGTAATGTGAGACCTGGGTACAAAAGGTGATAAATATCCTGCACTGGACAAACATGTGGCTGTAGTGTTCGCAGAAACATGTACCATATACCCACCCAAACATGAAGGTTGGCAGATGTAGATAAGGGGAACTCACTGTGGCTCTGCAGCCATCCTCCATCAGCGTCACAACTGACTACAATAGCCCCTGTAGGATATACCGCAGCAGACACCTCCATCAACTGTAAAGTCGACAACAGTACCCCACCAGGGGTAGCAAAGAGCATGAACAGATGCCATGTGTTGCCTGAGTAAACAAACTGCAGCCCCACACACCGCCATCCTTCCCAGCCACAGGAAAGCTGTGCCTGATGTATGAAGCCATGTCCAACCTGGAATGAATGAACATGTTGCACCTTGTACAATCTGAATGGCAGTGAGCTATGCACATGAGAGACCTGAACCCCAGCACTGACATACATAGGACAAGCTGTACAGAATGATCCATAACACAGAAGGCACCCCCACTCTTCAGTAAACTCCTGGTACAGGTCAGCCAGAGAGCCACATATCGACACCCCTCAAGAGGCATCCTGATGAGTGTATGGGAGATGGTAGGCTAACCCTGGGTATCACTGTTATGTCAGAGGTAGACAGAGGCACAGTATACTAACCATGACATATGTCATGGCAAACTCCAGTTACAATGTGTGTCGAAGGACAAACACACCCTGTGACTAGCATCAGAAATGGCCTAGGGTACATCGCTAGTGTTTGCCAATGTCCACCCATGTTGTGGAATACACTAGCAATGTTGGACGAGCCTGGTGTAGGTAGTCCATATCTGAACATATTGCAACATGGTCATATGTGCACAACTGGCCCCTACACAGTCTGTTGTGCTCACTATGAAGATGTCAAGCAGTCATAGGACTAAAGCCCAGGATACTGTCCACCACAGTGAAAGTACTGAACCAGTACACTATACGGTACTACAGTGTTAGGTCATTATGAAAGTATGTTGAGAACTGTCTGCAAAGTATCCCATGCAATCCCTGCAGGCACAGTATAATCCCTGTTGTGGCAGACACAAAGCAGTTGGCCAGTTAGTACACAACATGACACCCAACACACAACCATAAAAGTGCGATATTGTTGAAGTTCACACACACCCAAATATGTGGTGGACTTCAGAGTGCAACATATGGAAAGCTCACATTGGGCATGCTCGCACACTTTGATAAATGAGGCATATGTCAGACAACATGCCATGGAAAGGCTGAACTGGGCATGCTCACACACTTAGGCCATATCTCCGTTTAGCAGTTGGCCACACATATCTGGTATTTGTACGTGTCAGTCCAGGAACCAACCACAACATAGCAATCAGCCCAGTGCACACAGTAAATGACCACAGAGACATAAGTGATATAGTGGATCGCCGTCATATGCAAACATCTTCCACAGATACACAAGTTGGTCATAGGAACAGGGAATGCTATGGCAATAAAGACCTGCAAACAGTAGAACAGCACAAAAAATATTGTGCATCCGACAATTGAACATATGGGTGTAGAGGTCAATGCTAGGCTTCTTGCCCTAGGGAATGACAGCTCAGCCAGAGTGTGCTTGGCATCTGCATCCCCAGGATAGTAGGCTACTGTGCCACTGTAAAGCAGGTCACAGAAGGCAACATGTGAGGCTAGTGAGCTGTGCCTCTGTAAAGCAGGGGCATCGTGGAGGTCTCAGGGATTGAATGTGCTAAGCCACAGCCATGTTGTCGGTGTGTGCTGTAAGAGGGTCGCTGAGGATCTCTGACAGTAGGTGTCCATCAATAACAGATTGAGGGGAGCCCTATCTGCATTCTCTGGACGATTCCACTGTCAACACTGTGTTGTAATGAGTATGTGTGAATGAAGTGCCATGCTGGAACTGTCCACAGATGTCCTCCCTCTGTGGGCTACAGCTCTACAATGTATTAGGTCACTCTGTCTGTTGTACGGCGCATATATGGCTGGTGTACAGCTGACAGGTGTCTTGTTGTGGAGCAGTCATGGGTATATGTGGGATAGCATGACCAATGCAAACTGTACACATGCTCATAGAATGCAATTGTCAAGGATTATGCTGAGTGGCCAGTATAATCCTCCAGCATGGGTCCTCTGAGGTCGTCCACCCCAGTCTACACAAGTGTAGAGTCTGCTTGTGCTAAACACAGTTTGTGTGCAGTGACAACCTTGCCTGGGGGTGGAGATGGGATATGGATGTCCAAGGAAAGGTGGGTATGGTCAGATATCAACAATGGTGGTCTACCTCTGGTGTGGAACAGTGAGTACCCACGTTGCAGATGGACAGGTGCAATATGTATTCACCCATGTGGCTGTGGTGTGTGGTTCTGCCATAGCACATGGACCCACAAATTGTAGTGGCTGTAGGGTAAAGTGGTAGAGGCCTGAGTAGTTCTCACACACAATATGCCTGTACCTGATGTTAACAACTGGAATGGTGTATGTGAACACCTGCATATCCTGGCACTGTTCCCAGGGAAGCTAAGTGTGTGTCCTGGATGTGGGTGTGGTGTTCTGTACTGGTTGTGTTGTGTGTTACAGGTCCTGTGGTCCCATAGCATGGTATAGAACATAACCTGCCAGTGCGATGTGCATATCTGACCCTGACGTAGGTGGCTGCAAATGCATATATATGCTATCCCCCACCTGACAGGTAGTACTACATCTACATACCTCTGTAGAAATAAAGATGTCAGCACCCTATAAATACTACAGGTGCAGAACAGATGCCCAGTAATTCGGATAGTGCGCTCTGCTAATGCGTCTCCCTCAAGTGTCATAATATAGTTAGGTAGGGGTTCGAATCCTGCAAATGCTCAGTGTGTGTGTGCGTGTGTGAGTGGGGTTTGTGTGTGTGTGTGAAAGGCTGTGAGAGGGAAATGTCCCATTTGGCAACTGGGAAAACACACTACAGGATGCACATTCCCCTTTCTAAACACTGATGATGTCAGCACCCTATAAGTACAGCAGGTGAAGGGAAACCACCCAGTAATGCGAATAGCGTACTCCGCTAATGCGTCCGTCTTGAGGGTCATAACATAGATAGGTAGGGGTTTGAATCCTGTACATGCTCAGTGTGTGTGGAGGGGGCTAGTGTGTGTTCAAGACTGTTTGAAAGAAGTATCCCTTTTGCCAACTAGGAGAATACATTACAGTATGCACATTCCTCTTTCTAAACACAGATGATGTCAGCACCCTATAAGTACAGCAGGAGAAGGGAAGCCTCCCAGTAATGCGAATAGCACGCTCTGCTAATGCATCCATCTCGAGTGTCATAACATAGTTAGGTAGTGGTTTGAATCCTGCAAATGGCAAGTGTGTGTGTTTGGATGAGGGGGTTAGTGTGTGTGCAATTATGTGTGAGGGAAATGTCCCTTTTGGCAACTGGGAGAACACACTACAGGATGCACACTCCCCTTTCTAAACACAGATGATGTCAGCACCCTATAAGTACAGCAGGAGAAGGAAAGCCTCCCAGTAATGCGAATAGCATGCTCTGCTAATGCGTCCGTCTCAAGTGTCATAACATAGTTAGGTAGTGGTTTGAATCCTGCAAGTGTGTGTGTTTGGATGAGGGGGTTAGTGTGTGTGCAATTTTGTGTGAGGGAAATGTCCCTTTTGGCAACTGGGAGAACACACTACAGGATGCACACTCCCCTTTCTAAACACAGATGATGTCAGCACCCTATAAGTACAGCAGGAGAAGAAAAGCCTCCCAGTAATGCGAATAGCACGCTCTGCTAATGCGTCCATCTCGAGTGTCATAATATAGTTAGGTAGTGGTTTGAATCCTGCAAATGGCAAGTATGTGTGTTTGGATAAAAGGGGTTAGTGTGTGTGCAATTTTGTGTGAGGGAAATGTCCCTTTTGGCAAATGGGAGAACACACTACAGGATGCACATTCCCCTTTCTAAATACAGATGATGTCAGCACCCTATAAGTACAGCAGGAGAAGGGAAGCCTCCCAGTAATGCGAATAGCGCACTCTGCTAATGCGTCTCCCCCGAGTATCGTAATGTAGTTAGGTAGGAGTTTGAAACCTATAAATGGCATGTGTGTGTGTTTGGATGTGGGGAGTTTGTGTGTGTGCATTTCCGTATGAAAAACATGTTAGTTTTGGCAATCAGGAGATCACACTACCCGATGCACATTACCCTTTCAAAATACTGATGTTGTCAGCACCCTATAAGTACAGCCAGAGAAGAGGAACTATCTAGTAAACCGAATAGTGCACTTTGCTAATACGTTTCTCTCACGTGTCATGACTTAGTTAGGTAGGGGAATGAATCCAGCAAGTGTGCGTGTGTGTGGGGGTAGTAGGGCGTGTGTAAATGCAAGTGTGAGAGAACAGATCCTTTTGGCAAATACTACAATACACTAGATGCTGCATACTCCCCCAGTAAACACAGGGGATGTCACCACACTATCAGCACAGCCAAACAGGGCTAGTTGGCTAGTAATGCCAATAGTGCGCTCTGCTACTGTGTCTATTACCATTGTCAGAGTACAGATAGGTATGTTTTGGTAACCCACAACTGCCACGTGGGGTTGTGTCACACAGTATGACCTTGTGTGGGTCTTTGTACATAACAATGCATGCCATTGCCTAAACCAGCAATGGCATTGCACACATGATGTATGTGTGTGACACATATACATAAATACCTGTGACCTGCAGTAGTTACCATGTCTGACACATGCCTCGAGTGGATAAATGGTATTTGCAATGTATACCAATATGACTGTGTCTTACTGTGCAGGGTCCACACGTGGTATGTCTCTATACAGTGTGGGTGTATATGGTGAAATACCTACAGCAGGGGATACACATCTGGTCTGGGCCATATAGTGTACATGTAGTCGATGTACAGGTGCTGCATGTTCCCACCTGTTGTGGTAGTGGTAACATGTCATTCCACTGGAATTCAGTGACCACATGCTGTGAACCCTTCAACTAGTGTGTTGTAGCTACAGTAATGCTCATGCACAATGTTTGGCTGGATGCAGTCCAGCCATATAAACACAGTTCTTGAGACTGTCATATTGCCAGTGTTGTTATGGAGGATAGGTGGTCTTCCTGTGTATGGGAGGGTTGTGTGTGCCAGGCTATGAACCAGATGGCAGTCTGACACACTGTTAGCTGCACATGATTAGGCCCTGATGCTTTGTGCTGTGCCAACAACCTGGAGGTGTGTGTATCTGTGGTACCTTGGGATACCACCCCCCTGTCCATGTGTGTTACATGTGTAGGGGACGACAGGCATGGTATGGGGCATAACCTGTCAGTGATGGGTAACATCTGTGAGCCATGAATCAGGAATCTGGTACTGCACAGACACTGCAGTTCACCGTGCTGAGGATAGTGTCTGGTGCATGCATCTTCCGGTGTACATTGCTGTTGTTGTGTAGCAGCACTGTTAGTGTCCTAACCTGTGTGATACCCACGGAGGTGGCTATGTAAACCATGTCCTGCAGCATAAGGCAGTATGTGTGTACCAAGGAGCTTTGCCATTATACATCGGGCCATGGGTGTCACGTGCAAGATGACCCTTGCACATCATTGTGGCTTCCCTAGCATGTAAGCACATGTTGACAGCCAGCGGATACCCTATGAATGACAGTGGAGACTGAGCATAATGTAGACATACAACACCCTTCCCACATATAGTGGTAGCATACCTGGTGAGGGTATGTTGGCAACCAAGATCAGGCTCATACTGGCCTGTGCCACATGCTGAGAGATCCATTCTATGTTCCCTATCATGTAGTCCAGGGAGGTATGTCTCAGGCAGCCATACTGGCATGGTCAATGAGTGAGTCATATGTGTCCATGCCTCTGACTGACCTGTATGCATGTGTTCTGTGGTGGACCATAGTGCCCCTGAGGCATATCACTGTGACCTTCACTAGATACAGCCTGTTGAGTGGGACCCCAGTGCAGCACACAAGACAGGTACCTGACACGTCTGTAGCAGGTGTGTTGTGTAGCCCTACAGGCTGTGAGTGTGTGGCACAGGGGATGTGTGTGCCATGTGTGGCATGTGCTCTGTTCCGACAGAACATATGCCTGTGTGCCAGCTGCGGAGGTGTGCGATGCTCAGGTAGGATGCTATTCTGAGTCCCCACGTATGCCCCAGTGTTTTCAGCATGCTGTCAGTGTGTGTCAATGTCTGACTTGTATTGTAGTCACTGTAATATATTTTATTTATTTATTTATTTATCCTACATTTGTTGACCGGGATAGTCCGACTGGATGCATGTCCATTTCCAGGGGAGGCCCGGGGAGAAAAGCTATGAGGGTAAGCAGATACAGCATTACATAATACCAGCATTACATATTACAAACAGATTATTTACAGAGATTACATAAGTAAGCAAGTTAAACATGTTCCACAGGTTAATGTTATTCCTGAGCACAAGTCAGGATTAAATTAAATTACACAGTTAACTGGTTCACAGATTTTACACATTCGAGCTAGCCAGGCTTGATACACTGACATAGCCAGTTAAGTGACAAATGTTGTTTGAGTCTAGTGTTAAATTGACCTAAGGTGGAAAGTAGGGTAATATCAGCTGGAAGTGAGTTCCAGGATCTACTTACAGAGTTTGCAAAGAGAGAATCACCGGCTGTGTTACTAAATTTGCTAGTCTGAATTAGTAGTTTGTTAGAGGATCGAAGCGGTCTAGGATTGTTATAGGGGGTGATAATATTTGAAGTGCAGGAGTATTGTCTGGATTATAGAGGATTTTATAGGCCATAAGCAGTTGGTTATACTGTATTAGGCTGGGTATTGCAAGCCAACCAAGCTGATTTAGATTGATGCAATGATGTGTCCTAAAAGGCAGCCCAGTGACAAACCTGGCAATGTGGTTGTAGCAAATTGAGTGTTTGTTAAGGACAGTCTTGTTCATATTCGAGAGTAGAGGGGATGCATACAGAAGGGTTGAAACAAGGTGTGAGCAAGCTATGGCACCTTTAGCTGGAGGGGCTAGGAAGGCTTTAATTCTGTAAAGTGACCCTAGTTTTCTATTGATGGCTTTGATAATTTGGTTAACATGTAGGTCACATTTGAGATTAATGTCTATGATGACACCTAATAGTTTAGTAGATGGGTCAGGGGAGATTATTGTGCCATCAGTTGATGTTATGGTAATGGTGAAAGCGGTAGACCTACGTGTTGGTGAAATAACAGCAGTTTAGTTTATTTGGGATTTAGGATCAGACAATGTTCAGAAAGCCAGTTTTCTATTGTATTAAAGGTGGTCTGGGTAGTTGACCATAACTCTACTGGAGATGTGGCTGAGCAGATCAGAGTAGAGTCTTCAGCATATTGGATACAGATGACTTTTGGGATGACAGTATAAAGGTCGTTAATGAAGATGGAGAACAGCAAGGGCCCTAGTATAGAGCCTTGTGGTACTCTGAGGGTGTTAGGTAGAAGGTTAGAGAGTTTGTTCTGCCAGAGGCCAGCCTGCTGTCGACCATGCAGGTAGGATTGAAACCATTGGAAGGCTCCAGTATCTAGACAGAATGTTTGCAGGGTGTGGATTACAAGTTGGTGATCAACCATATTGTATGCCTTGGAAAGATCCAAAAAGAGGGCTGAGGATATATAATTAGTGTTGCAAGTATGGTTTATGCGTTAGTAAAGGATAGGAGGCCTGAAGTAGTGCTGTGATGAGGACAGAAGCCATGCTGAGTGTCTGCCATAAGGCAGTTTTGGATTAGGTGGTGCATGAATTGTCGATGACTAAAGTTTCAATAATCTTTGCAAGTGGAGAGAGTATAGCTATTGGCCGATAATTGGAGAATTCAGTAGAGCTGCCTCCTTTGTGAAGTGGGATTACATATGACATTTTCCAGATGGTGGGAAATTTAGATTCTACCATGGTTCGTTTGATTACCTTTGAGACGGGATAAGCAATAGCATCATCTGATTTTGATAGGTACTCGGCAGGGAGTTGATCAGCAGAAAGTGTAGTGGGTTTCACTGTTTCAATCAAGGTACGGAGAAGTGAAGTGGCGACTGGTTGGCAGCTGAACGCAAGTAGGTTTCTAGGGGTGCTACTTTCAGGACCAGGGGAGCTAGGAGGTAGATGGCTAGCTAGGGCCTGAAATGTCTCAGTAAAGAATTGGTCAAAACTATCAGGAACATTTTCAGGGGTATTATCAATAGTAGCAGCAGGGATTGGGGTTGACGTTTGTCCAGGATGTAGTATATATGACATGCCACCTGACAGGGTATGGCATTACTGGGTTCAGAGAGCCCAGTCCCCAGATTGGCTGTGTGGTGGCATCCCACACATGTGTTGTATGTTCCTGGCCAAGGGTGATGGCTGACTGCATACATGTGGCAGCTGTGACATTGACACATGACTCACATAAACCACAACTGGACCATAGAGGTGATTCACAGGTTACCTTTGCACATGCTACCCTCGTAGTGTGATTGCCATGGTGAGTACCAACACATAGGGCCAATGGGGAACAACATACTGAAGGTGTGTATGTGTGGGTGTACCGCTACTGTTTCATAGCACTGGCATATATGACTGCACACGTAGGTAAATGCCAGGTAAGACATGTGCAATGTGTCACAGGCAACATACATGCGTACAGGACAGACAGTGACGTTCTGTCATGTGTAAAGTTGACATACGTATCGTACGCTATGCAGATGTCACTAGGAGTCTACAGAAGCACTGTAACTCTGCATTGCAGGTGTAAGCAGTGTTCCAGGGAACCCCAAGCGAACATGCATGCAAACAAAGCTACAGTGAACAGGGCTGGAAGTAGTGCATTGTACAACAAAGAAGGGGTAACAATAACAGTAAGTAACAATGCAAATATGTAGGCACTATCAACATGTACCCAGGAATACACAGTGCAGATGCCCATGGTAGAACTGATATTATGTCATAGTTATTTGTGATTTGGATTACATTGGTACTGCACACATATCTACATGCGCGACCATCCACATGGCATAGTCGTTGTGCGCAACTTGACACCATTACTGTACATGTCCACCATTGCATATCACTACTTGCGTTAGCTTTCCCCCTGTGCTACCCGTGTATGCGGCTATCTGTTGGCAACCCTACCACCGGCATGCAATTATGTGCAGCTGTTATACTTTGGTATGTACTATGGGTGCAGATAACAATTCAGGACATTCATACAGTTACGGCAGCAGGCATGCTGGGATAAACACACAGTCATAGCAGCACACTGTACTGTTACCAACATGATACTACTAATACACTTCTATGTAGTCACCCTGTGCATCAGCAACGTGTTTACCTGTTCCCGCAATGATGTTGGAGATTGCAGGAGGTGGCACAGTATCATCATATGCACAGGGTGTGGATTAGGTATGCCTGAGTCAGCCACTGATACCACCAATTGACATGTGTGGGTATGTGTGTTGGTGAGGGGCAGCAGTACAGGGTGGGGCAGTGTTGGTGCAGTGTGAGCGTGTATGTGGTCACCCTAGGTGTTAACATTTCGCATGTGTGTATGCACGCACACAGTTCCACCTCATGGCTGCCATATATAGGGGTTTGTGGACAGCCACAGACTGCCCCTGGCAGGTCATACAGATCAGTGTCTGTGGGCATGGACACGGTACCTGTGCCTGGCAGGGGTGCTACGGACCGTATCCAGTACTAAGCCAGACTGGGTACTGTCATCAGAAGCGGGAGTGTGTTGACTGGACACAGGTCCCTGTTGGGACTGTCCAGAGCCACGTGCACGTGGTCTCCTGGGGCATTCCGATGACAGCACAGACCCAGCATTGCTGGGGCTGCTGCTGGCACTATGGGGGCATGCGCGAGCCTGTTGTCATCCGCGCTGACTGCCAGCTGCTGTTGTTGCCGGCATACGGCCACGTCGACGCCGCAAACACCAACCATTGCCCTGGCTCATGGACATCTGGTTGTGGAACTGCTGTAATATGTCCCCACAACGTCTGTCTATGACATCAGTGAAATTACGGATAGCATCCGCAATGTCACGCATACTGTCTGTCATGGCTGTGCGACATGCTCTCAGCTCCCTCAGACCCTGTCTGGTGTACCTTTCCATACGCGACTGTGCCTGCATGACAGTCCAAAACATAGCTGAGGTTGACAGACCTCTTTGGGCATGTCGGCCAGAGGCAGTACGCCCACGGATGCTCCCACGAGAACCCATGGGCAACTGTCTGTGTGGTACCATTAGAGGACCCTGCCCATGGCTGCTGTGTGGGGACACGTGCCACAGGTACCACATTACCCTGGTCTATGCCCACTGTATCCTGTCCATCACCTAGGGACAATGGTGACAAAGGATGTACTGGCAGGATGACTGTGTGCAATGATGGGGTTGACAGCTGTGTACTGTCAATTGGCTGACCAATGGCGGACCCTGACACACCTTCCTGTACCATTACACAAATATCATCATTACCAGTACCCGTGGCACAGGATTCAGGTTCCCAGCTGCAGGTCACCAGAGCAGCACCAGAACCTGTGGGAGGAAGACAGGAAACACAGTTTACAGTCTCCAGACATTGTTACCAGTGATGCACTTCTACACACATGCACACATGCACACATGGACACATGCCCACATGCACACATGCACACATGCCCACATGCAGACATGCACATGTGGACACATGCACACAGGCACACATGCAGACATGCACATGTAGACACATGCACACATGGGCACATGCACACATGCACACGTGGACACATGCACACATGCACACATGGGCACATGCACACATGGGCACATGCACACATGCACACGTGGGCATGTGCACACATGCACACGTGGTCACATGTACACATGCACACATGCATACATGCATACATGCACACGTGGACACAGGCACACATGCACACATGGACACAGGCACACATGCACACATGCACACGTGGACACAGGCACACATGCACACATGGGCACAGGCACACCTGCACACATGCACACCCCGCAGTATACACACAGAGCACTACTGAGTTACACTACTGTTACTAGCATTATCAGGACTGTTATAGTTATGTTAAACACACCAGCATGGATGGCCTGCCTTGCTGTAACCCCGGAGGGACCTGCAGAAATGATGAGATTAATGTCAGTGGGCACAACTGTGCCATTGATATTGCATATGATACAGTGTACAGAACAGTCAAGTGTACATATGGCATATTACCTGCACGCTCCATGTCGTGCTGCTGTGTGGAACCAGCCTCCATCATAATGCAGGTGTACTGCTGTTGGTGTTCCAGGGATGGAGCCACAACACTTAGGAGTAGCCCCTCCAGTCTGGTGAGGGGGGGGTGTGTGGCCACCCCACCTCCTGTGGCAACCTGTTGCCTGTGGATATCTGATGCACGCTGACGGACACTTCGGATTAAATCACTGCAGTGATGTCGTACCTGCTCATATGTCCTGTTATGCGTGCCAATATCATTTACCCTATGGACAAGGTCTTGCCACAGTGCAGCCCTCTCCTGCTGATTCTGACTGGTGCAGGAAAACAGGATGTCATACTCCCGCACCAGGCTCTGGTGGATCTCGTCTTCCGCTACAGAGTAGGTGGGATTACGCTGACGCGCCATCTCCCTGGAAGAGAACACAAACAGAATATCAGCAGACTATGTCAGCAATATATGGCACACATACTATACATGATACTCACATGTAGTGATATACTACTACTCCCATATGTTGCATGTGTGTGTGTCATGGTGGATACACAGGTATATGGCCAGATATCAGTGCTCAGCCAACACCTGTGCAACAATACCTGCCACATTCCACACAACATAGTAGCATGCCCCATCGTTCAGCACACACTGACAGGTCCAATGCACAACCTCACTCTGGGGGTTCATCCCAAGGTACTGTATGTGGAACGCCGTCCACTACTGTGATGTGGACAGAAGTTACTCGGCCTGGATATACATATCACACCACCACCAGCAGCACAGTAGACTACTTTGATATGTATGTGATTAGACAGTTATTCACTTGCTGGGACTGAGATGGTATCCATGCAGCACACTGGGCCAGTGGAAGCCACAAGCCACACTGCTGACCCCTTTGCAAATGCTTACCATGGACATGCCACAGATTGCATGGAACTTGCACACACATTTCTAACCCAGACCCTATGCACAAAGGTTAGGCATCCTGTCCGGTGGACCCCAGACAGAGGCAGATTGTATAACAATAGCAGGAGGCTACTGCAGGACAGAGCACATTCACATTAAGGGAAGGCATCTGTGGTCAGCACTGGTACTATGCTACGGTCTGTCATAACAATGGCCACGGCCTACTCTGGGAGGGAAATGGCCACAAACACTATGGATGACCACAAGGCCTTCTTCAGTTATGTTACACATATGGACCACATGCCTCAGATATGCTCTGTGTTAATACACACCTACTTAACATTCACCAAACACACGGATATTGGCAACAGTCTTGCAGACATGTTCGGTGCACGTATCCCCCCTCCTTCTCCCCCACCAGTTGAAATATTTATCACAGTTGTATGTAACCTCCCTATCATCTCACATGTCCAGGTGAGGGCTGCCCTCAGCAGAGCAGAACACACAACATCACTGTGACCTCATGGCATCCCTGGATGTGTGCTACCTGCACTCCAAGAGGACATAGAACCGCATATAACACTGATAATTTATCTTGGCCGTACTACAGGATATGTACCTGGACAGTAGCATACAGTGACAGTGGTCCCACACCACTAAGGAGGCACCTCGACTGACCCTGGGAACTACCACATCATATGCATAACTGGCCTGGTCTGCTAAGCTATGGAATTATGCAGTATGGGATGCATATGCAGTGATATCGGGTACCTGCAGACACTTGTTCCCAGCCAGTGTGCCTTTGTGATGGGCTGATCCTGCCTTTTGAACCTGGCTGACCTTTCAAAGCAGTCACTACAGCCATTGCTGGGGCAACGCACAGACAACTGCTGCCAGGATCATGGCCTAAGACTGATTGACATGTAATGTATGGTCATCCCCTTTTGGTGGAACTACGTACACACAACATATCACATGGACATACCTATAGATACAGACCTATGACACATTTGGAGGGTTCACAGTATGCACACTATTAACCTGCTACTTTGCATTACCTGTGTTTGTCGCAGCTGGTTGCATTACCACTGCTTCTGCTTGCTGCTGCTACTGTCACTGCTGACAGCTTCGGGTGACAGAGTCACAGTGTAGAATTTTTTTTTTTTGGTTCTCTCTCTCTCTCTCCCTTTTCTCTCTCCCTCTGTCTGCTTCCAGACAGTGCAATGAATGTATCGCATGTGTGGAGTGTTAGTACTGAATGCTTTTGTAGGTATCTGCATAGGTCCATGTGATGACCTCTGCACCAATTGTAAGCCAGCATTTGCTAATTGCATACAGCCAGTTGTGTACTGATTGCAGTTCTCACTGTGATTTCAAGTCAGTGCTATAAAAAGGTATGTGGGATAGGCGTTGCCCTTTCAGATTGTAAGGGCGGGGACCATGCTGGTATGCTGTGGACAGTGTTCTGTGAGTGTAAATGTTAGTATCTCTCTCATTATTCAGGCTGTGTTGTATATTCACATTTCTCCATTCCTCTGTCATGTTCCCTGTAGTAAGTGTGTATGCACAATGACTCCTACAACTATATATAGATATATATTTATATATATATATATATATATATATATATATATATATATATATGTACATATACATACATTTATATATGTACTTTAACTGACATTATTATCTACAAGCTACCAACTAGCATGGCTGTTTGTGTTCACACAGTACTATTGTGGGAATCCAGTAGTTTTGACAGTAATTCTACATGACATGCTTTGGGTACTACACATCCTATATTCCCTTTACATTCATCCCTACTATTACATGTTATATTTATTTTAGCACAATGTTCTTGTATAAGAGTCATGGCTTAGTGGTAGGTCATACAGACTAGTGTTTCCAAGGTCCTGGGTTTGAGACTGACAGTGGGATTTCATTTTGCTTTTGAACTGAGTTCAGGACCTGTCAATCAAAGTGACTAAGGCACTTTTAAGCAGTTGTAACCGGGTTAGCGCTGGTTTGCGCGGAGCTCATGCATGCGCAATGGCGGTTAGCTCTGCGCACACAAGCGCACACCCGCTTACAACCGCTTAACAGTGCTTACTCTGGCGCACACCCGCGCTATTTTCTTTGAAAGAAAAGAAAATGGGGAGACAGGAAAGTGGTGAAAAAGGGGTCACAAAGAGGGTAAGACAGTAGGGAAACAAGCTTGGGATTTGCAGGAGGGATGTAGGTAAGGCCCATAGTTGCCCATTTCTTCATCAGCAACAGCTGTGCATATGTATGTAATTTGGTGTGACATTTGAGACCTTCCACCCCTGAGAGAGGTGTGAGGACAACAATAATACTTGTTGTACAGCCAATTGTAATTGATAGATTCCATGTCCAGCAGACATGTGTGCGGAATGGGCAGCTATGTATGGGGCGTAATTTTTTTGTGGGTACAGAGTGCCCTTTTTTTTTTTTTTCAGGTGAGAGTGGTATGTCAGGTGAGGGAAGTCAGTACAGCTGGGGAGGTAGGTTGGGTAGGTAAACAGACAAGACAAACAAGACGCATACAGGGGCGGTGTATGACACGTGTGGGGGGGTTACACAATTGACGGGGACGGAGGTTTGGATATCCAGAGCCCATGAGCCCACAGATGGCAACAGTGGAACTGATATCCCCACCCATAGGCAGTTGCCACTGTTCCTTCACTGCCCAGGACGGTGCTGTGCTGGGGGCTGTGTAGGCTGGGCAACAGGCATGCCCGTTAGTTGCGCCACCCGTGCCTCAAGCTGGCGTAGGGGCTCGAGAACAGAGTCCCGAATCTCCCTACGCACCACAGTCTGGACGTTATGGAGGGTGAGTGGTGGTTCTCCTCCAGCCACACTTGCAGAGGGGGGGCGAGCCCCATCCCCTGCAGCGCTTCCACCCGCAGGTGGCACAGGGCCACCGGAGGAGGGTCCGGACTCGGCACTAGTGCCAGGTGCACTCGCCAGCTGAGGTGGGAGAGGTGGGTCCGCTGGAACCCGCCTTCCCTGTCATCCTATGTTTTGCATTATGTCATGACAGTTTGGGTTAGTGACATATAATACCATTCACAATTAGTTGTAACAGCATGCATTAGTATTCCCATTAACCAAACACCCAGATATTCACACCATTGAACAGCGTGCATAACACATGCATAATTTGAACAGAAATACACAGTCCAACAACATGCAGGGTCAATTGATGGCAACAGGCCATCAGATTTGGATGTATGAACAGGACAGATGCATCAACGGACATGCAAATATATATGACCCAACAGGACAAACGTCCAGGGGTGTTAATTGTGATTGCACATACCATTTTCACGTGGAATGGGTTATATGTGGTTATAGGGTGGGGTGAAGAAAATAATATTAACACCTTCAAATACCAATACATATGCTGTACATTTCTAATAGCTACAGATATATATACACTACTGTTCTAACTACAGTTTCCTATATGATAACTATTTCAACTAGGTGATAGGACTGTTACTGCAACATCAGTATACATTTTATTGTTCTTCATACACATTCATATCTAGCTTGTTCAGCTACATCATCCTGCTACATTTGCTTTATATAGCTGTAGACAAGTGTGGATGTTTGGTATATCAGACAATCATCCTATCTGCATATTGCAGACTGAGAGCAACATATCCAGATTTTGGGATACACATTCCAGATGCAGCAACACTTTGAACAGATTTCACTGTTTGGTTTTGATTCTCACATGCATTTCATTCTGTCTTGACTGCAGTATACTTTATTCAGGGGTTATTACTACTGTATTGCTGGATTCATGACACTTTCTCACACTCTCTCACTTGCTTTCATTTTACTATTCAGGATGGTACTTACTTCTAGGCTTTATTGACATGTTTTACCTGTAGTTATTACAATCCTTTCCAGCAGTCTCACTTCTGTCATGTTTCAATATTTCAACAGGGATATATTTCACACATGTGATTTCATCATCTTCTGCGGCTATACTTTTCAGCCTGCTGCAGGTTGTGTACTATTTTCTTATAGGTGGGGCATTTTTATTTCAGAATTTATGTCAGACAGTTTCATTTTTCGGTTTAACTTACAGGCTGAAACACACTTTTGTAATCAAGCAATACTTTCAGACACTTTCACACTGTTACTTGCACATTTTATTCCTTAGTGACTACACTGCACTCTTTTGCTGACTGTCATACTTTTATATTTATTTACAGTTACTGGTAGTGGATTACTGACCTGCCTGGCGGCGCAACCGTACCAGCCTATCGCCATAGGCTCTGCGGTTCGCAGAACGGACACGTGCAGCTGTAATATAAATGAAGTAATATTGGAATACACATCTCCATAATATCAGCTAGTTTAATTTCTTACATACATAATTAAATGTAACTTACTCAGTAGTGGGGCGTTGGGTGTTTGCCGGGCCTCCTGGATCCAAAGGTTCAGTTGGTCCTGCTTGCGTCTCTTCAGGTCCGCATGGTGGTGACGGACCTGCTCACCAGTCCTTGGAATCCCTGTGGCACTGGTGAGATCATGAGCCAACCGGTCCCACGCCTCAGCCCTGTATGCTCCCCAGAAGACCTGGCCCTGCATGAGTTGGGCCTCATGATTGTGGACTAGGAGCCAGACCATGTACCTGGACTCCTCAATGCCCCACCTCTGTGCTCGAAAGCAAGTACCCTCTCCTACTCCTGTCATTCTGCCTGTAGTTCAGTTCTACAATCGTTTATGCTGTGTATTCCCGCCTACGGGGCTTATATAGTCCGTTTTTCCTGCACATATCTGTGATTGGCCATTTGGGAATTGTATCAACTTCGGTAAACCTGCATTGTCATGCTCTAGTTTGTATTCATTCCTATATATTAGCTATTATTGCATTTCTAGGTACTGCTGTCATGGCTTAGTGGTTTGGTACCTTGACTATGGTGTATAGTATCCTGGGTTCGAACCTGGCCACTGCTTTTTATTTTTCGTGACTGTCTAGACATGCTGAGGGGTGTGTCTGAGTAAAGGCAGTTTTGATACGGTTTGCTCAACGTTGCCCGTCGGTTACCTTGTTTGCGCAGTGCGCAGCTCCGCGCAAACGGGGTACGCTGGTTTAAGCCTCATTTGGCTATCGGCACGCATATTACGCTCAGCTCAGCTAGGGGCACTTAAATTCAGTGTATTACACCACTGCTCAGCTACAGGCACTCATTTTGCACCAGTTAAACCACTGCTCACGTACGGGCAGATGCACTCACCCTGTTAAACTGTAGCTCAGCTATGGGCACATCTGGCATTTTTTATTCTTTTGTTACCTCACATTTCTTCAATATAAATGGGCTATTTCATTACATTTTACATAAAATGTGGTTTTATGTGTACATATTTGTCAGGGACTTGTTTCGTGCTTATTTTGCTAAAAATAAAAATTGGTGTTGTGGGGGCTCGAACCATGAATGCCTGCTCTTCAGCCAACATCTCTACCACTACGCTATTGCTTCCTGGCTTATTTTGCATATTTAGTTCTTATATGCTTTCCCACTGACTGCTAACTGTAGCTGGGCTACGGGCACGCCCACGCAAACGAGCGCACTCACGGTTAAACATTTTTACAATTTAAAAAATATATATAACATGTTTATTTATATGTTTTCTGTTCATAGTCTGTAGGGGCATGTGTTGTGTTCTGTTTATTCACATTTCCGTGGACTCTGTCATGGGTGTTTACTTTGGGCACTTTTCCTCTTCTGGGGGCGTGTCCGCTTACAGGGCTCGGCCTACGGACACGCCCCCTACTGTCTTTCATGGACCGTGTTAGCCTTAGGTGTGATTCAGCATGCTCTCATGAATATGCAAAGCATGCTGATATCACTCAGTTTAACTGCAGCCTCCGTGTATGAGTTATAACTCTTACATGGAGGCTTTGTGAATCCTGCCCATTATTTCAATAAGTACAAGACAGAGTTCAAAGCTTTTTCTCCCTATCTGGGAAAGCCCATCCCATCCCTCTACAACAACAAGAATTGGCAAAGCCACTCCTGAATCATCTAATTTTTGCTATGGCCATAGAATGAGTTACCCTGCAAGAAGAAAGAAAGGCATTTTATTCTGGGCTACTCTTGGTCTGAAAAAGCTGGCCCTTGGAGAACTATTCAGGATCTTTCAAGACTGAATATATTTCTAATAGTAACCAACTTCAATATGCTAACTACTCAAATATTGCTGCTGCTTTTCCCATAGTCTCTTTGTGTGATCCTGGGTCTAATTGAGCTATATTGGCATGTGCCAATCTAAAAATAAAACCAAAGTGCAGAGATGGAAAGAGCATGTCCAATTCACTTCCCTCCCCTTTGTTCTTTTCACAGTGTTCAAACTACTCTCCAAATGTTTAGCAACAGTTTATACCCACCTCATAACCCAGGGGATCTGTATTTACCTTTACCTGGATGACTGCCTAATGAAGACAGCTTTAAGGGAGAAATGCAGAGTGGCAAACTACTCCATCCATTTTCTTTATCCAGCTTGGGTTTCCTCTTAACCTCCTAATCTCAAGGCTTCCACCAAAGAGGAAAAAAAATTCTGCCTGGAGACATTGCTGGAAAAGGAACAGAAAAAGCTATTTTGTCATAAGACAAAGCCCTGCCACTGAGTCATTCCTTCTTGTGCCTGAAGCAGAGGACAGCAGTATCAGCATGAGTGCTCCTGAGGCTTCAGGGATGTATGTCACCTTCTGTCTTCATGAGTCCCTTTGCCGGAATGCGAATGAAGAAAATCCAGTGGTACCTAAAATGCCTGCCTCCAGCACAGGCAACCATTGAATAAGACACTACATCCCTGGTCCAATCAATCAAGGAAGAAATAAAAAGTTGGTGTTGCCAGGAGATAAGCAATTGAAGGGTGCTGTTCATATTCCCAAAAAATGACTACAAATGTCACATATCTAGTTTGGGTTGCCACACAGATCACCTCAAGAAGTGGATCACAACACCTTGGGTCACTTTATAGCCAAAAGGTATATCATCCCGGAGGAAATAATGGCCCTAAAATTAGCCCTAACTACTTTCAAGATAACCTGGTAGCCAGGAACCCTAAAATTATTAAAACACATCATGGTGCTGTGGAAAGTAATCAAGATGAGACCCATCTTACTGTGCAGGCTTGTAATGATAGCTGTGTAGATCTACAACTCTGGGTGCGTTATATCTTTCTAGTGTTGAACACAATAGCAGGCCACCCAAGCAAGGCCAGAGCTATCAGTCATGAATGGATACTGGATCTTAGGGTCTAAAAAAGAAAAAAAAAACACCGGGAGATATTTTTGCCTCAAGGGAGACTCACCAGTTAAATAGTGCCCCTCCCCCCAACATTGCATGCAGGGGTAAAAGAGCAGTAAATGTGTTTTCCATCCCCTGGAAAGGGAGTCTCCTCTGTGCTTTCTGGCTGTCCCTCTAGCTCTCAAATTGTTGTGGAAAGTGAGAATGGATAGTTCAAGACTCATGGGTATAGTTCATCAGTGGCCAAGACAATCACAGTTCTTACTTCTTACTCAAATGTCCATTTAGGGACTTATGCAACTCCTACAAACCTGTGCTTTACTCACAGGGTCATAGGTTAATACTAGGCAATCAATCTGCAGACTACTACATGCCTAGGCAATGAACAGTAAACAAAGCTGAGAGTCAAACCCTGTACCTTGTGTCTCTCTGGAAAACACCTTAACCATTATGCCAACCCAAACCCTAGTTGACCCAAGAAGCGGGTCACTGGTGCCTCTCAGCTACAACAGCCTAATCTAGCAATACAGAGTGTCTTAGCCTAATCCACTTTTAAAACAGTTTATCAAATAAGATATAGCATATCATAAAATAGTCAAACAGGTCTTGTACTAGGAAATCATTTCTGGTCAACTGGAAGAGGTTCTCCCTACATGTGAAAGGCACAAAGCAAGAAGTCTTATCCTCCCATTTCCAAAGGACTCTGCCCAGTGGCTCCACTGCCATTACCCAGTTAGACCATTCATTTTTCAGAGGATACAGCCAGGCTCAGGAAGCTCAACTGGCCTTTCATTTTTCCAGAAGTAAGAGTCAGTGTTAGGGAGTGGGTCGGCTAGCATGTCCTGTGGCATGGCCTCCCCTCAATGATTTCTCACAGCTCTACTAATGTTGCAATACCTCAGGAAGGTGTGTGTTCTTCCAGTCTCACACTACTTTCCAGGCTGCTCAAGGCTGCCCACCGCTTATCAGCATGGGCTATGCAGGTACAACATTCTGTGCTCCTGCTAGGTGTCACCCAAGTGGTAAGCCAGAAAAATATCACTGTGGTGCTCACTCAATGCATTGAATATCAATGGACTGTATTCCATGACAAATGGTCCAGTAAGGAAAAGTGACAAGGCAAGCTTCAAATTAATACCATGGGAATCTTTAACACCTGCACTAACTGTACACTGTTCTGAGTGAATAGACAACACAAGCATAATTCACACCTCCTTCCTATAATTGTAATTTTCCTACTGATTTTTTCTTTCAACCTTAAATAACAAGGGGGAATTCATAAAGGTTACCACAAAGTGTAGCCTATATGTACACTTAGTGTACTCTTTCTGAGTGATTAGAAAGCACAAAAAATGTGGTAGGGATGTTCTTCAATACAGATCATGTGCACTTAGTGTAGGCATTAATGAATCTGGCCCATAGTTTAAAACACAGATGACACCTCTTTAGCACCTCAGGACTGGTATATTCAAGGAATACAAGGAGAAATGGCAATCCACAGAATAGTCGTATGTAATATCATTTATTTTCCTTCCTTGACAATTATGTCCAAAAGAACAATGGATTTGTCTTGCATTTCTGTCTTGTACCTGTGAACTGGACATTGGATTGCTATGCAAAATAATTTATCTTTCTAAAAACGAAGCTGGGGAAGAACTGCTATTTTAAGTAGATGCACTGCTTCTTAAGATGCTATCACCAGCTGGAGAATTTTTGCATAACTGTTTGACTTTTTACCAACCATTCTGATAGTCAGATCTCCTTTTCTTCACACTGTACAGAAGTGTTCTGTGTCATTAAGATCTCTCTGCAGTTTACGTCATTTGCATTTTTTCTAGTTTATGCCCAGTGGCTTTAAGTTTTGTATTTACACTGTCCATTATTATATTTAATTGGGAAACTGAAACCCATTTCTTTATCTTCACCATAAGTTTGTCTGGTTTCAGTTAATAATTCAATTTACCTAATAACATTTCAATCCAGAAAAATGAGCAACCAGTTTAGTGAGATCTTTTATGTGTCATCAGGGGAGGGTATGCTAGACAGACACTCTTGCTTTGCTGAGAATAGCTTGCACCTCTCATTTCAGGGCTTCTGCATCTTGACAAAAGCCTCTGCTGCCTCCATAATTTATTTAAAAGAGTGCAGCTAATAGTTCTTTCAGCCTAATAAAAGAAACAATTCAAGCACCAGACCACATCAAGCTGGTTCTGTTCAATGCTAGACATCTATACAACACATTTTCTGATCTTGTAATCCTACTGCATTTGTATCTCATGCATGTGTGTGTTATTACAGAAACGTGGTATTAAAGAACAGAAAGCACTCCCTCTATACCAGAGTTTTGCACCTACCACACCTTTTGTCCCCCTGGTAACTGAGGTGGAGTATACTCATTTGTTAAAGACCACATTACTTCTAGGCAGATTCGTAGACAGCAACCAACCTAACTGATTGAAATACAAATCACACTAAATAGAGCCAGCTATAAGACCATAGCATATTACAGGACCCACTCTCTGCTCTGGATAAGCTTCAGATTAACAGGAATTCCATTATCCTAGGAGACTTTAATTACCCAAAGGTAAACTGAAATACCTATACCCCACTGTAGGCTGTGTCCAAAACCTCCTTGATTTCATGAACAAAAACTCCATAGACCAAACTGACAAACTACTACAGAGCAAAACATTCTTGACCTGGTCCTTACCAACATGGCATTGATATAAACTACACCCCCCCCCCGGTATTCCCTAACCCAGTTAAATCTTATCATGTTTTCCTTAATTGCCAAACAGTAAGATACAGATATCACAAAATTCAATGTCTTCAAATATACCAATATTTTACAACTCTATGATGAAGTCTTAAATTCAAGTTTAACTGTATTATCCAAGATAGTGACACAGCAAATGGTTATGCAAACTCTATGTATGTCTGGATAAATGCATTAATCTGTCAGCCCCTACCAGATCCAAATAAAGTAGGGAAATAAAAAGTAAACCAGCCTGGTAGTCCACATGTATAAATATGAAATACAATGAAAGAAAAAAGTCTTAAACTATTCAGCAAAAAAAAAAAAAAAAAAAAACTCAAACCAAGGTGAATGTTAAAAACTTTGAGTAGAAACTAAAAAACACCATAAAAAATAAAGGCATCCTACGAACTTAAACTAATATCAAAAGTTAAAGACAAGTTGTTGTTTGTCTTTTCAGCTTTTTCCCGGTAAGGGGTCGCACCAGCAGAACTCCGGTCCTCTAATGATTGGCAGTAGATTTTTACGAAATGCCGAGGTGCCAGCTCGACGCTCAACCTTCAACGAAGGCACGCCCATTTATGCACGCATGTCTTTCGAATGCTACCCAACCTCGGGGAGGACATGCAGACTCCACACAGAAGGCACTCCCAAGCCATGCCGAGAATCGAACGGGAGAACCTCTTGCTGTGAGGTAACAAAGTTAAAGACAAGTGCAAATCTTTATTTAATTACATTAGGAACTAAAGAATAATACCCAGCATTCCTCTGTGCTTATCAAAATGGTACTACCTACTCAGATCCAGTAGAGACAGCTACTATACCATCTAACAAATTCAGTGCAAATTTCACCTCAAAACAAACATATCAAGCCCACATCCCAGAGAATCTCCATCATATCCAAAGAACACCTACTAGAGGTACTGCATAAAAAAATACATCGTTCATGGGATGTGATAATACACTCTGTTGCCTAATATACAGTACAAGACATGCCACAGTGGACCAACTCCTACAGTTATTCAGCTGGAGTTTAACCACTGGTTTTGTCTCTAAAATGTGGCGTACAGCTGTTGTGATACCCCTTCACAAGGTTTGACCTACCACAGACCCCAGAAATTACAGTCCCAGTAACCTGACCAAACTCATTTCCAAAGCCATGTAAAGTATCATAACTGACCTAAAATATCAAAACTTTTATATAAGGTTGGACCCCAATATTTTTGGCTTTGTTAAAATTAGAGCCTGTCTAATGAATTTACTCATTTTCTTTGAAAGGGTGATACAAGACAAGGGCAATGATTATGCTGTTCATACAGCATACCTCAATCTAGCTAAAGCTTTTGACACCATACTTCATGCTAACAGACAAATTGAATGAGCTCAAAACTGATCCTGACATAGTTTGATGGTTAGCAACTTGGATGGGGGATAAAACCCACATATTAAGGGCGGCAGGTAAATCCTCAGTAAAGATGAAAGTGACCACTGGTGCTCCTCATGGCTCCGTGCTGTGACATCCAGTAATTAGCAGAGTTCCAAATTACAAATGGGAATCTCTCACTAACCAAGTTTGCAGACAAATGAAAAATTGTTGTCATCCTCAAGTCCCCCTCTGATATGCAGAAGCAGCATCTGGAGCTCACGCGTCAACAAATCGTTATCAAAAAATGTGTAAAACTAAATGATAAAAAGTGAACTGTTGCTGCATTTGATGAACAATCCCTTCATCCATATTTTAGTATAGACAACATCCCACTTCAAAATGAAAAGTATCATAAGACACCTCAGAACATGATTAGATAATTCCCTTGCCTTTGACATTCATGTTGCAACAGTGGTTACGAAATGTTTTTACCTGATGCAGCTGATTGCCAAAGATAGTTCATCTAGATCCAAAGAAGCTGCTACCCATCAATATCCCGCATCAGCCAGACCTATTATTAAATACAATGCCCCTTTTGGGATGTATCTTATTAGACATATTAAGCAACCAGAAAGACCCAGGACGTTCCTAACTAAAAAGATCACAGGATTAAAAGACAAGGACTACCAGGAGTGTCTGGAAGCACTGTTCCTTTATTCAGCATCCTACAGACTCCTTAGGGGTGATTTATGCCTTATACTTTGGGTCATTAGGAATCCACTAACTCAAAACCACTTATAGCTCCACAAATCAAATAGTCCAACTAACACTAGGACCAGGAATCTCAACCTGCTTTAATAAATAAACAAAATAAGGTGAAGAAACAGATTAATTGTGCCTTTTCTTTGGAGCAAATTTCCACTTCAAATTAAATAATGCAATGCGCTTTATTGAAAAGGAGTTCAACAACTGGATGGGTATCCACAAATTCATTCTTGGTATGATTGGCCTGTTACTCCTTGAAAGAAGGAATAAGGTTTTGGGGGGCACAGGCAAGGCAAGGCATACATGGCCACAGGGTCCAGTTCCCTTGTATTTTGTATGAGTTTTATGATTCTGCACCACATTTATGCACAGCAGGAAGCCACCAACTCTGGAAAGCAACTTCCCTTTTTCATTAATTAACTAAATTAAAAGGATGCATAGGACTTGTGAACACTCTAGGCCTACATGGTACAATGCCCATATCTACATATTTTATAGATATTAATATATCTTTAATAGTAATGTCTAATAATGTCTCTCACGTCTCTGTTTATGGGTCTTTTCCATGGGATTACTTTTATCCATATTCTCCAAAGCTCCTTTATTAACCAAATTATTGTCATGCTATAAAACTTATTCCATACTCCTCTGCTTAATGCTTTGTACAGTCCTAAGTGCCCTTTTTACATCAAAAGGGAAAGCACTAGCTGTGTTTGAAGACATGGCCAAAAGGATCCAATATAATCCCCAACAAACAGTCCAAACTATGACATCTATAGTGCATCTCAGCTAGAGTCTTCAAGAACTATAGAGAGAAACAGCAATCCACAGTAAATAGTCACAACATGGAAATTAATTAAAATTGAAACAATAAGAAAAAAAATAATTAGCTGCTTGCAAAAGACTTCAGCACCCACAGTCAGTATGCAAGCCAGTATGCTTCTCAGTGTCAACTTTCAAGATGCACAATGTTTCTACATATAAAATGTAATTTTTGTAATATAAAAATTCATAAATAGGGCTGTCCCCATGTTCCAAGACTATAGAGTATGGTAAACTAGGATCGCTCTGGTACATTTCAGTAAAATTCAGACCTACAGAATTTTTAATTCTCTATTTCTAAATATTCATAGGTTCATGTATAAGCTTCTCAGCAGACTCAAAACACGCTCACCTTCTGCTGATAACGTACCACCTTGTTTTCCTTAATCCTACTGCAGAATCTATTGCATATCCCATCTCCATACTAATCAATAGATCTATCCAAGAAAACACTGTTCTTGATATCTGGAAGAAATTCTATGTCATACCGTTACATAAAGAAGGAAAATCTACTGACCTCTCCAATTTCAGGCCTATAGCCATCCTGTCTCCACTAAGATTCTTGAGAAGTGCATTCATAAACAGCTCCTAGATCATCCTCTGCATGAAAATCTCCTATCCCCCACTCAGTATGGCTTTTGCCCTTACCACAGTACATCCACAGCACTAGTATCTTTCACACAGGCTATCTCTAGTTCTCGAGACAACAACAAATTAGTCTCCTGTCTATTTCTTGACCTCTCAAAGGCCTTTGACACTGTCTCCCACAACTTTCTTCTGACTAAACTTTTAGCCTTAATCTCTCTAACTCTGGTCTATGCTGGTTTGCTAGCTACCTCTCAAACAGACTACAGTCTGTAAAACAGTTCTCTGCATCCACCCCTTCCTTTCTGTCCATACCAGGGTTCCCCAAGGCTCCATTTTTGGACCCCTCTATTCAACATTTTCACTAACAGCCTATACACATCCTGTCTTCATTCTTCCTTAATACAGTACGCTGACGACTCTAGAATAATTTCCTCCTCTGACAATCTCTCTCACCTCCTCTCCCTAACTCAGGAGTCTCTCTAGTCAGTTGAAAAATAGCTAACTTCCAACCAGCTCCTTCTCATCCCTAACAAAACCAAACTTCTCTTTTTCCCAAAATCTCTCCAACACCTCAAAGCTACCGTCACTGTCTCTTCCATCAACAACACAAATATGAAGGTAGAAAGACACATTAAACTACTTTTGTTGTTGTGTCTTTCAGCTTTTCCCGGTTAGGGGTCGCCACAGTGGAACTACGGTCCGCTACTGATTGGTAGTTGATTTTTACATGCCGAGTTACCAGCCCTGACGCACAACCTTCAACGAAGGCACGCCCATTCATGTATGTCTCCACGCAGAAGACACTCTACCTGCAAATCGAACCGGACAGCGTCTTACTGTGAGGCGACAACGCTACCGCAGCACCACCACCGCGGGTGGTAAAGACACATTAAACTACTAGGGGTCATAATAGATGATCAACTAAAATTCAGTCTTCACATACAACACTGCATTAAAAAGACCCATCAAAAACTTGGCCTGCTCTATAGAAACAAAAAAATCCTCACAAATGAATCTAAACTCTCTCTTACTCGGGCCTATGTACTACCCACACAATTCTTACTTACCTATAAACTAATCTCTTAACTAAGCTAGAACTCGCTTATAATAAAATTGCTAGATGTGCTTCAAATCAACCTATCGCTCACACCATTGCTTATCTCTAAAAAGCCTTCAGTGTCACGAACTGCGCCAACAACTCCTTCTGCCTCATTTATGCCTGACTCAGTCTATCCTTAACCGACCCAACTCCTATCCTGTTCTCTCAACTCTCATCTTCCTCTGAACTCCTAATTGTGCACTCCATAGCTCTGATCAACACCTCCTGGAGAGTTATAAACCCAATAAAACCACTGGCAAACTTCTCTACAATCACACAGTTGCCAATGCCTGGAATAAACTGCCCCTACATGTAAGACATTACTGAACTGTTTCAAAACAACATTAAAAGACAACCTATTAAACTCTTGGATTTGCTCTTGCACCACCCCAACCTAATATACCGCTCCCTCTACATCAACTAACCCTTCCTTCCTTTTGCTCTGTTTCTCTCCACATCTTACCTAAATTCATTTTAAAACTATCCTTTTTTCCTTAAAATAGGCCGTACTGCATTCTCTCTTTTCCTGATGTAATGTTATATTTTATACTGATCTTATTTCATTCTATATATCTGCTAGTAATCATATGATGTTTAAGTATAGGATGCAATTGCATGGGATTAATGTTATACACACTATACTCTAAAAACATTTTAACTGATCTTACTTCATGCTATATATCTCTTAGTAATTGTATTGTGATTAAATACAGGATGTAATTGTGTGTGACTAATGTTATACTTCCTTTTATACCATGTATGTATAATTTCACTGTGTGATATCTTGAAACTTCTTGCACTAGAGGCAACATGGGATATATGCAAATGATCCCATAAGGATATCAGGTGTTTCAGTTATATGGCAATCCTGAACGTCCATGACTTTTTCTTTTTAAGTCTGTTATGGACAAATTCAGGCCAATAAAGCCAAAACCCACAGCTAGCCTTGTAAATTTTGTATTCAAAGTACTACATTTGCCAGATTTCCGCCTTTGTTACCAATATCACTTTGGAATGTTTCTGATCTAAATGCTTTGTTTTTATCAAGAACTCAAAACTCTGTGGAAGCTTGGCATAGAAGGCTGAAGTGTTTACTTGGAAAGCATGCTACAGATTTGTCTGTTCTTATGTCTGCTTTAGTAAGGAAACAAATCCAAGTGGATAAGTTAATAATTCAGATGTCTGCTGGATGCCCTCCTTCTCCAAAGAAAAGAAAGTTATTACTGAGGCATAATCAGTTTGAGCTTGTTTTAAATCATAAAAACAGTTATAATGCAATGGATTTCATTAAAACAGTAGCAATGCTATTAAAAATGTAAAGTGAACAGTTACTGAAAAATTGAGGTATATCTCTCTAATTTATGCAGTTGTTCATGGTGAATTCAAGAATAGCAAGAAAATATTTTTTTTTCTTTACACGAGTGAATATGGGTGTTGGGAGTGGTGCGTAATGTTTGCTAGTAATTTTTCAATGTTACGGGTTTCGAATTTTTAAGTTTTAACAGAGTTTGATGTTTTAACTTGCGATTTTTAGAGTTTATTTTTAACTTTTATTTTAGTCATCTCATTTATTTTAATTTTGATTTTGTGATAATTCTAACTATTAAAGTAGATCTGTACGTGTGTGTGTTTTTTTTTAATTATTTGAAATACATGCCACTGAAGAGAACAGAGATAAATCAGAATAAGATAATCTTTGAAAGCCTTTGGGACTATTATACTAAGAAAAATTTTAAAAAGAACTTGTACACAGGGCTAGGATAACTTTTGAATTGCAAGTCATAAAATTTCACAACTGAAATTTTAATGCTGACAAATTGGCACAAGCCCAGATGCATGACTTAGAACATACATTAAAGTTATGGTTAAACCTTGATGCCAACAATAAAAAGAAAATATAAACTCTAGCAGTGGATATAAATGGAGTACTATTACCTAGGTTTAATTTCTCCACATCTTTTGAGTTTCTAATACCATGACAGAAATGGATCCCATTCTTATGTCAGGGTATGATTAAAGTTCATAAGATTAGTCCCGTTTCAATCTTTGATGTTCACCAAAAGTGCTCTTTGCAGCACCCACAATGTGCCTAGAATTGACTCCTTCTCAAGTCATATGGAGTTGTATTGGTAGCATATCTAAATACAACTGTAAATTCTTTATTTTTTATTCGGCCTGTTGCTATGGGAACTGTCAGAATATCTTTATTCCACCTTGCTCTCATTTTTGCCTGCAAATCCTGGTATTTTATGATTTTTGTTTCTCTCTCTATGTAATACACTGTAATCACAGAGTGCAACAATTTCAATTACAGTGTTCTTTTTTTTTACAAATTAAATAAAAATGACCACAAGTGCAGGTAGCCGGAAAACTATGCACTTTTCATTATTTCCACACTTCATCACAGTTTAATAATACAACCAACAAACCCACTTTAAAAAAGGTTTGTCAACTAATCAAACAACTCCTTCAATTAATCATGCTGACTAACCTTAAAGAGATAATCACTAAATACTAAACACCTGCTTCACAGTAAGAAATATCCTTAATATTACAATCCTGGTTAAGAAATAAACACAATGAGCATTTTCATTCACTTTCAGAAATTAAAAACACACATAAGAATACTAATAACAACAAATAGTCCATCTGTTAATCTTAGTCTTAGTGTTCTTAATCTTAACACACTGGAAATAGACGCCAGGTCATTCAACCCTGTTTTTTTTTTTTTTACAAGCATTTAATCTTAGTTGCCAAAGAAGTTCCTTATAAGTTAAACAGATCCTGAAGAGGCTACGTTTGTGGAAGTTGCCTGAAGGTTTAACTTCTCATTCAGTATTACATCAGGATTACTTGATTTTTTGATCACAGTGGTTGAAATTTGATGCGGTTACTTATCAATGGCAATAAGCTTGATGAAGAGATTAAGGTTTTGAACACCAGCATTAAACAGGGCTTCTTATTTTCTACAACAGAATGTAAATATTCTGACATTTTTAATAAGGTTGATTAGGGTGTTGCCCTAAATAATGATTGTAAAAATAAGAAATTGATAAGAAGGAATATAATTCTAAGCTGGCCTATCCACTACCCTCTGGGCAAAACATCAATATCAGATTTGAGGGTACAGAACAGTCTACAGTGTTATCAAGCATGGGAACACATATTGTGTCTGATGCAAGAACCAAAGATGTTTTTTTGGATCAACTACATCCCAGAAGGTCAGAGAGACTGTTGCACAGGACCCCTTTAGGGTCACAGAATTTGGACAACAGGATTCAGCAGTGAAGGGGCAAAGGCAAGAACTTGAAAAAAATGTCATTAGAGCAGGTCCAAGGATTCAGATAAAGCCTAGAAATCAAAATGAAAGTGCTTAGTTTTCTGGCTAACTGCACTTCTAATTGTTTTTGTTTAATCTGTACTTTTTTTTTTGTTCTTTTGTTTTTTTTTTTTCCTGGACAACTATATCTGGTTTTCTCACATACATTTTTGAATTGCTGGTAATGGGTGATTCCATGTGATGTAAACTTAATCATTCTTTAACATGCTTTGTGGTTCTTGTTTCCAATGCTTCTCAACTACTTCAATATTGTAGTATTTGCACAATCCCCTGTACAACAGTCTTGCCACATTATTTTGCCTTCAAGTTTATAGGCTGTCTGCTATGAGTATATCACACTCAACAACAACATGTGAGAATGTTTCCAGTTTTTTTTTTTTTGTTTTGTTTTTTTTACAGAACCTGCATTTCTCTGTTTCTGCCACATGTTGACTGGACTTTGTAAACTAGGGTGTAACATATAGTCCACTACCTTGAGTCATCATTATTAACTTTTCATGTTTTGGTTTCAGTTCACCTCTCCTTAACCATTCCTATGTTAAATTCTAATCAACATAAGGTTGTTCCAAAAGAGCTCTGTACTTGTCACAATATTTATGCCTTTCCATGTTTTTTTTGCATTTCATCTGATCCTTATATTCTTTATTTTGTTTTTGACTCTTTCAGTTGCTGTTTGATTTTTGTCTACTTTTGGTTTTATTTCCATTTCACTTTGACACCAATATGCTTTGGCTAAACTAAGCAGAGAAATCATGTTAGACTTATTTGCCATATGTTTTAAAACTTGTACTATGATAAGATCTGGTGAGGTCAACAGATATGTATGCAGTCTCATAACTGCAGATCTAAACATGTAATCAATTTTGAGGAGGACCATATCTCCTTCAGAATGAGGAATATAATACTAGATTACACTGATTTTTATATATCATTTCATAAGCATGAAGCATTTGTCTAGTTTTCCTGTCCAACTGATCCAATACCTCTTGGGGTCAATCAACCACCCTAAAACTGTAAGTCAGAACAGGAAGAGCAAATTGTTTTATAGCTTGGACTTGATTCCTAGATGTCAAGGCAGCTTTCAATATTAGTTTTAGCCTTCTAAAATATTCCTTACTGAGTTTTATTTGCATTTGTTTATGTTTTATTGCCGATCCTTCAATTCCCAAATATGTATATACTCCATCTTCAAAAACACCAAGAACCACAGAGAAACCAAACATAAAAATCCAAAACCAACCTGGAAGAATGGAATTCACCACATAGTTGACAAGTTTAATGAATGTACTGCTAAATCAACTACAAAATCAACTAAGCGCTTTTGTCCGAGTGTAACCAGGACTCTGATTTAGCAGTACATTCATTAGACCGCTTTTTTTTTTTTTCCATTGTGTGGTGAGTTCCATTCTTCAAGTTGGTTTTGAATTTTTATATACTCTGTCTTGTTCAAGTTCCTTTAAATCACATTTGTGTCACAGATTTATATTTTCCTGGTGCTGCAGATTTCCCGCTTTAAACATTGCTTTTGCACATTAATCAAGGCCAAACGACATTCTTATATTATGTCAGAAAGTTTTAACTACTTGCAGTTGTACTTTCAATTCCTCATTTGATTAACTATATAGTTTTACGTCATCTACAAATAGTAGATGAAAGGTCTTTAAACAAAGTTGTTTTCTGGGAGCCAGATTGTAACTATGGCCTAATCTGACCTAATCTGTTAAGTAAACAGATTAATAGGTTAAGGGCAAAACAAAAAAGCACAGAGGACAAAGAATCACCCTGGAATACCCCCATCCTCTTTGAAATTTTTATCCCTGGATTAAAATTTGCCTTTGTCATGGCTTACCTGCAAAATGGTTTGCCACTGTTTCACGGTTGCTGGAATATAACTGATCATCTTTAAGCATTTTTACTACCTAGTAGTATAAGACTATAGATGTTGCAAAGTGATCCTGAGAACTCTGACAGGTTAGTTACTTTAGTAGAGCACTTGTTCGTTAAAGATAAAGACATGTTGTTTAAAACCAAGATGCCTATTTCGATAGGTAAAGATGCAGTAAGAATTGTGCAATATCCAGTGAAACAAAAAGTAGCAAATAATCACTTAACTTGTTTCACATAGCCAGATTCTGCATCATAGTGATTGAAGACAATGCTAGTAGAAGTATAAAAACGAATATACATAGTGCAGATGAAACTATTCCTAGGCACAGCTTCTGAAAGTTTTTGTAGCATGGCGGATTATTACTAATATGTTTAGCTGTTTATTATGTTATTTAATATTAGAAGAATCTTTTTTTTAGATTTAGGTCTATTTTGCTGTGAATACAATTTTCCATTTGACAAGATAAGTTTTCTTATTATTTTTTATCATTTTAATTTAAATAATGTGACTTCCAAAGGCTTGATTCTTGTAGGTAGTGATGTTTGGGAGTTGAATTTACTTATTTATATTTGTTGACCAGGAGTGTCCGACTGGACGTAGGTCCATTTTCAGCGGAGGCCTGGGGAGAAACACTCCACAGTTAAAATAAACAGACAGTAGTTACATTGGATTACATAGCGATTAACAATTTACATAGCAATTACTTACAACATATTTACAGATGAAGAACATAGTACATCAGTAGACAACTAGAATCTTTATCTGTGAAGTACATAACAGACATTAACAAATGTTACAATGAGAAGTTCTGCTGTATAATAAGTACTGGCTTATGAGCATCTGAGCTTGCTATAATCAAGGTAATTAGTGGAGTGGAAAGAAAGGTAGTGGTTGGATGGGGAGGGTGATATTAGAGTGGGAGTTGCAAGGGCATAGCCAGCATGTTTTTAGGTGCGCTTTTAGTAAAGTTTTGAAGTGGGTGCATGATAGTATGGAGGTAATTTTAGGTGGGAGGGAGTTCCATAATTTGGCTATGGTGCAAGAGAATAGTGCTTCACCAGCAGAGTTATTGGCTTTAGTGATCTGCAAGTGATTTTTGTTGCTGGATCTTAGTGATCTGGTGGTGCGATAGGTTTGGAATAGATTCTGGAGGGATGGGACATTTAGTGGATGATTTACTAGTTTATGGGCGAGTGAGAGTTGATACCATTGAAGGAGGTGAGGGAGTTCAAACCAGCCCAGTTCAGCAAGTGAGAGACAGTGGCGACTACGGTAGGATGCCCCTGTGGCGAATTTGGCAATTTTGTTGTAGCAGGTCTCTAGCTTGTTTAGATTGCATTGCCTTAGGTTGGTATATATTGGACAGGCACAAAGTAGGGTGGAGATAAGGTGAGAATTTGCTATTGAAATCTTTGCTGCTTTGGTGAGAAGTTGTTTATTTCTGTACAGCGCTCCTAGTTTTTTGTGGACTTTTTTATGGTCAAGGATATGTGAATGTCAAATTTTAGTTTATTGTCTATTTCCACTCCTAGCAATTTGGTGTGTTCAGTTGGGTATATAGTGGTGTTGTCTTTTGCTATGATGTTAAAGTGAGAGTTGTTTTGAGTATGTTTGGTAGGTTGGAAGATGAGTAGTTTAGTTTTGTTTGGGTTGAGTATTAATTGGGCATCGGATAACCAAGTTTCAACAGAGGAAAAGGCTTCCTGTGTGACTTTTTGCAGTTTGGGTAGGGACTGGGCTGAGCAGATGATGGTTGAGTCATCTGCGTATTGTATGAGTGTGCCATGTTTGGTGGCAGAGGCTAGATTATTGGTGAAAACAGAGAAGAGTAGGGGTCCAAGGATGGATCCTTGGGGAACCCCTATGGAGACAGGTAGTTGGGGAGATATGTCATTCTGCCATGCAATGGATTGTTGGCGGTCAGACAGGTAACTCTGAAACCAGTTGGTGACTGATTGTGAGAAGGATAGGTTATTGAGGACAGAGATAAGTTGTTTGTGTGGGACCATGTCAAATACTTTAGATAGTTCTAGCAAAGTAGCAGAGGAGAGAGAGCCATTGTTTTTATGCTGAAGGATAGCGTTAGTAAAGGAGAGTAAGGCAGTAGTGGTGCTATGGTTTGGTCGGAAACCACGCTGAGTATTGGAAAGGAGGTTGTTAGTAAGGAGGTAGTCTGAGACCTCAGAGTGTATGCATCTGTCTAGTATTTTGGAGTGGAAAGAGAATAGCTATGGGGCGGTAATTGGTTAGTTCTGTGGTGGGGCCGCCTTTATGGAGGGGAATTATGTGTGATACTTTCCACAGTGTGGGAACGTAACTTTCTGACAGAGATCAGCTAATCAAGATGGATACTGGGTAGGCCAGAGCATCAGCTGCAATTTGTAGGTATTCACTTGGGAGGTTGTCTGCTGCTAATCTGGTGGGCTTAAGTTTAGTTAAGAGTTTTTTTATGTTGGAGGTAGGTACAGGAGAAAAACAGAAGGCAGTGGGGAGATTACTAGTTGAAGGTGTGGATTGGAGGGGAGGCGGGCTGTGTTGTTTAGCTAGTGGTAGTATGGTTTGTGTGAAGTGTGTGTTGAATGAAGTAGCAATATTTTCTGAGGAGTGAGGGATGTTAGGAGGAGGGGTACTGACTTTACCTGGGTGGAGGATGGAGTTTATGGAGGACCAGAATTGTTTGGGGCTGTGTTGAGAGGAGTCTAGGACAGACTGGTAGTATTGGAATTTGTCCTGTTTTATTAGCTTTTTGACTCTATTGCGTAGTTCTAGGAATTTCTGTCTAGTTGAGGGGGTTTTGGTTTTGCGCCAGTGCTCCCAGGTTTTATCCCTGTTTTTCATTTCTGACTTAGTAGTTTTCTGTAGCCATGTGGAGGGTTGTGCATGTATGCATTATTTTGTGTGTGTGTGGGAGGGGGGATATTTTAGTATGAAAGTGGCAGAGCAGTTATGAGTATATAATGATGTGAGCAGAATGTGATAAATGCTTCATTACATGGCTAGAACTGAAATAAAATATCTATACTTTAGGTCAGATAAATGTTTTGATTACAGCGTGTGTCAGTGTCCATTGTGTATGTATGCGCATTGCTACATGTGTGAATCCACACATTTATCTACATTTCAGTGTGTGTGTGTGTGTGTGTGTGTGTGTGTGTGTGTGTGTGTGTGTTTGTGTGTGTATGTATATGTATGTATGTATATATGTATATGGGTCCCCTTGACTTGATCGAAACGCCAAAACACCAACGCTCAGAAGACCGACTCCAGAAGACCGACGAGACAGATGATCGACAAGGTGAAATACCGACAGCCGAAACACCGTCATGGGCAATGTGTGAGCGTGACTCGGTAAGTATGCGATAGTGAGGGATTTAGCATTAGGGAGCGGACAGGTAAGTGTGAGATAGTGAGGGATTTAGGGTTAGGGTGCGGGAAAGGTGAGTGTGCGGTAGTGTCGGACTTAGGGTGCGGGTAAGGTAAGTGTGTGATAGTGACGGACTTTAGGTTTAGTGGCAGGTTAAGTGAGTTAGGGTTAGGGTGCGGGTAGGGTAAGTGTGCGATAGTGACGGACTTTAGGTTTAGTGGTGGGTTAAGTGAGTTATGGTTAGGGTGCGGGTAGGGTATGTGTGCGGTAGTGTCGGACCTTAGGGTTAGGGTTTGGGTTACGGTTAGTGCATGTATAGTTGTGTGTAATGTGTAGTTTACGTTTTGTATGTCGGTGTTTTGGGTGTCGGTGTTATGGTGTTCGGTTTGTTGAGTTGTCGGTTTTGTGCGTTTTCGGTCTTTTGGTGTCGGCTTTGTGGCATGTCGGTGTTGTGATAGGAATCCATATATATATATATATATATATATATATATATATATATATATATATACATTTCAGTCTCTGGAATAGTCAGTTTGTCAGAGTGAAGTGCTATGGAAAATCACTGAAAGCACTCATTGTCAAATTTAGGAGACTGTTAAGGTAACTATCGGTATGGGTTTTTAATGCTGAAACATTTGGATACACTGAAAGTTTCATTATGAGTGTGAGAGTTTGCATGTGCGTGTGTGTGGGGGAGTGTTTGTGGGTTACAGTAAGAGCTATGAAAAGTGTTAGACTTAAATATTGTTTGTGTGCTAGTGGACATGATAAGTGCATGGATGCGTTGTGTTGTAATGTTTATGGAAAAAGTTTTTCCTAATGTAATGTGCAGTGATGGGGTTAAGGGTAGAGTTAGAATTAGAACCCCTGCACCTTGTTACTAATGTGTGCTAACCGCAACCATAACACTAAACATGCAACAAGCCTCATTCTGTACCTTACCTTATCTTAGTAAAATCTCTTTACATAACACTAATACTATTACAAGTATGCCTGGATACTGGTAGGGTTTTGATTAACTATTCTCAAATGGAATTTTTTTTCCATTCTGCTTTCCATTGCACTTTCAGTTTACTTATTTTTTTGTGCAGTATGCTTTGGATGTGCTAAGACCAATCACCTGTGTTTCGGTGCTTATGTATTTCATTTTTTTAAGATAAAAGTCTTGTGTATGTAGATTATGTAGCTGTTATATATATATATATATATATATATATATATATATATATATATATATATATATATACTTTAGGCATAAATGAAGGTAAAGTTCTTAAAGAAGCCTAAGATTGACCCATCTTAACAGCTTGTAACTCACATACCCTTCTTGCAAATGTCAAAGCAGTCAGATATGCTATTTTCCATGTTAAAAACTCAGATCGGCCTGGTAAGCTTAAATCAAGAATGATTTTTTTTTTCTTTAATAAAATTAAGATCCTAAGAAGCAGCTGATAGTTTTCTAAGTAGATGAGTATACAAAGCCCCCTTCAACAACATCTTGACATGGTAATGACTTGAAGGAGGGGTTCCATTGACAAATATGCTGGAATGGTCAATAAATCAATCTTGATAGAAAAGTAAGAAAGGCCCAGAGGATAACAACTCACAAAAAATACTGTAGAACCAGAGAAATGCTAGCCTTAAAGAGGTACTGCATCTTAGTATGGCAGCAGCTAGTAAATCTTTTCTGTTTGCTAATATATGATTTCTCAGTAGCAAATTTCTTTGCCTTCTTTAATATCTTTTGCAGATCCTCAGAAAGTGGATGTCTAAAATATTTTAACACTCTATCTGGCAGATATTTAAATTACAAGACCCAAGAAAAACGGTCCAGGCGCCAACCAAGGATGGTAGTCCAATGGAGCTTTATTAAAAGTTAAGTATCACAAGCGCTTTCACTCTGACTCAACTGCAGGGCTTTTTCAAGTGTATAAACAACCAGTACATTTTTACCCTCATTTAAATACCCCCACTCATGTTATACAGTGCACCAAAGTGTGAAAGTACTTCAAGATTTGGGGAATGTCGACTGCAAATGTTGTAAATTCCAATGAGTGAATGTACATTGGCACATTTGCTCATTTGAATTGGGCATTCCAGGTGCAGATTGCATTATAGTGGGGATTGGGAAATGCACCCTTTCCCTCCCTGTAGTGCGATCTCAGAGTTTGTATATTAAAGTAGCTAGGGGTGTGGGGGTTGCCCCCTGCATAACGATGTTTGGAGACATTTGGAAATGTCTCCTAACTTTCATTGTTGTGCTGCAGTTCGAAAATGTCGAATCTGGTTTTGAAACCAGTTTCGACATTTCAGTTTGAAAACATGTTGAATTTCATGATTTAAAGTTGCACAATAGTGCGATCGCAAAAATCACTTTCAACATAATGAAGGTAAACCTTATAGACTTTATTGGAGCTGGAAGGGAGATTGAGAGACCTGGATTCACATAAAACTGAGCTCTCTACCAAAGCAGTTCCATTTTTACAATTTGCAAAACTGGAATTTGAAATGTAATGGGGTGTTGATATTGGGACCATAAAAATGTTTAGTGTCAATGAATCTTTCTCATGTGGAGTCTGGCTGGGTAAATCATGAAAATCATGAATAAAATGAATCCTAGCATCTTAAGAAATTCCCTTGCTAAAATCCTGGACTGAGTGGAAAACTCACAAACAGATCTAGATACAGATTTTTTTCCTGTGGAAGAAAAGCTCTTTGAACTGAAGTTTCCAGGAGACACTCTAGGAATACAATCTTGTGGGAGGGAGTCAAACAAGACTTTTGAACATTCTTCTGGAAATCGAGGTTCTATTACTCCTGAGTAAACAGATGCGAATAATAGAATGGGAAAAAAAATTGATCTGGAGGATTTAGATACAAAAGGATTTCCAAATGAAATCATTGCAATTTCAGATCTGGGATGAGAAAATTATAAGACTATGGAACTTTGTAAAACCTTTCTTCTTATAGGGTGTAAGCTGGCTGTCAGGCATGTTGCATGCTGTAATAAAACATCTTTCAATGGTGGAAGAATAAGAGGAAAAGGAGTTAGTTGAGGAAATTCAAGTTGTAATAGACTATATTTTTTCAAAGAAAATGGAATGTCATTATGTTCCCACTGAAAATGTTGGTTCATCCTAGAAATGGTTTCAGAAAAAGGAAATTCTTCCAAAGCACAGTCAGAAGAAATGCTGTGAGTTAGTTTTCTGAGGAGAAAAAAACAGAATTGGTTCCTGCACACTCTTTTTTCTGTTCATCACACAATGAATATTCAGGAAATTAAAAATTCCTTTTTATTTTACCAGTAAATCCAGAATGAGAAAAGTTAAGAGCTTGAACTAAGCCCTGTAAATCATCCCTGTCCAAAATAACACAGAAAGAAAAACACATAAATCTGCACAGAAGCAGGCTGACTTCTGTCAGAGACATCACCCTGGGGAACAGGTATCCCAGTCTAGTTAGGCAGACAAGCATTCCTACCTTCTTCCACTGAGACAGGCAAGGGTGTGTGTGTTTTTTCCCCACCAAGGACACTCCAATATCAACAGAGGACATGTCTAACCATGCCTAACCTCTAGTCCATGATGGCTGTAGGAAGTACAGCAGAGGAAACAAAGGAAGAAGATGAATTGTCTGAGGCACCAGAAATGGCCACTGAAGAGTTACCCATCTGCAGCTGAAGCAAAGTCATAGCCTGTTGAAGGGGTAAAGGCTGTCTGGAAAGTTTATTTTTTAGGAAGGAAGAACTGAGGAACCGATAAGTTGTTCCATGGTAAAGCTGAGAAGGAAGCCTGAAACCTAAGTAAAAGTGACAGTAGCTGTTGGTAATATGTAAGTTTGAAAAAAGTAGTGTTTTCATCGTACAAACATTGTGACAAGTACAAAATGCACTTGCCCCACCCCTAAACACAATTTATAAAACTTTTCTCAGTAAATATTAGAGTAAATCATAGAAAAAATAAAGTTTACACAAACAGTAATAAAAGAAACACCATCCTTCAACTGACAGAATGTTACCTAACAATCCCAAAATAGTAAATTCCTTGCATAAAACAGTTTTAGTTTAAAAAGTACTATTTCTGTCAAAATTAATTGTGAGCTTTTTTCCACCCAAAGGGAAATTATCTGCTCCACAATGGTGAAATCCCAGCCAACCATTGATTTTCAAAAGCCTGCTGGAGGAGCACTCTTCAGTAGCAAGAAAGAGCTGAAGGGCTCTGTACCCAAACCTTCCTTTTTAGTTATCACAGCTTGAGGTGACTAATGGTTTGGGTGTGTAGAATGTGCCCTTAAGCTCTGGAAGCTGGTCGTCTGTTACATCCTAGGCAGGATATAACTCACATAGCTAAGGTTATTGCAGTGGTAATCAAATGATGAACATCTGGTATGACATGTAAGGTATGTGTCTCTTCCTCTTTAAAGTGTAACCTGGAGGAAAAATAAACCTAAGAAGCTGATGACAGTATATTTAATTGACTTATTTGCCCAGCAGATGTAGCGTGTCATTAGAATTCATTAAATACCTAACTTTAGGAACAACTGTTCATGATTAAGGTCTTCATAGCAAAGATACAGGGTACTGCATTTGATTCTAACCTCTGGTCACTAAAGGGTTATTGGCAAGGCTTAAAATAGTCTGCAGACTGATTATCTAGTATTTACCAATGAACACCCCAATCCCATATGGGAAAAGGGTGTTGATGCCGATTTGCCAATTTAACAATACTGGTTAATAGAATCTCCAGCAAAATGGAGAAAAACTTAAAGGTGTATCCTACAGACTACAGTTTAAATCTTAAAGGGTCCGGATTTATACCATGGAAAACTGACACTGATCTGGAAAACCCAATATACCTAGAGAGCGTTTAATTTGTCCAAAATATTACTTAGTCTTCATCTAAGCAGCAAGACTCTGTTGTGTTATGAATTCTGTGCTCTATGTCACTGCATTTTTCAGTTTCAGGTAGATATATAAATAACATTAAAAAAATCCAGGCTTAAATGAAATTCAGCTATGATGGCTGGGGGGGGGGGCAACTGCTTTCCCATGGTATCATACATCTTGTACTGGATAAACATTTCAGCTACACTAAACAGTAATAAATCATCATAATCCTGACAGACATTTGGCTGACATTCATGTTTAAACCATTCACCACTTTGACAAATCCCTCCCCAACACATGAACATAATATACCATGCAGAGTGCTGCATCTCTTCATCTTCTGTAAAAAGAAATTATGTACTCTCCATAACATTCCATCTGTGTTGTTCATTTTCATTCTTCCTCAACTTATGGGTTCATATCTGACCCATCTGATCTGATTTGGCCATTGAAAAAGCTTGGGGCAGCCTGAAAACTCTTGAACTACTCCCTTACCCACAATGCACCAACCACAATTACCTCAGATCTTGTTTGCTAATAACAACAGAAAGAAATATTGCAGTTACACAGAGAGGAGACTATATCTGGAGCTACTTACAAAGGAAGTGGCATACTTAAAACCACTTGCTCTTCCAAGAGTTTTTAAGGAAGGGAGTTGGTGGAAGGGGAGTTGAGGAAGAATGAAAATGGGCAACACAGATGGAACGTTATGGCGAGCACCTAACTTCTTTATCTGATGTTGCCAATTTTCATTCTGTCCTCAACTTATGGGACAGAGTCACCAGCCACTTAAATCCCTCAGTGGACTCAAGGAAGGATATTCCAGGGCACCACTGAATCAAAATGATGCCCTACCTCTGGAGACCATATCCAATTTGTAATGAGTAACAAAGGCATGGGGAGTAGCTCAAGTTGCTGCTACACAAATGTCATCCATGGAAGCTCTAGACTGGAAGACTGATAAAGTAGCCATGGCTCTAGTTGAATGAGCTGGAGTGCTTGTTTGCTTTGCTTGTTGTGCTCTGCCTGAATATTGCTGATCTCTGTCTGTTTTTCATTTAAGGTTTGGTTACTTCTACTTTGTATCTTATTCTTGTATTACATTTGTATTATTTTAAGTTTTCTGTTCTGCTGGAGTTCAAAGAGGTCTTTCTTAGGGTCAGTTAAAAAAGTTAGGAAAGAATTCCTTTATAAACAGTGAATAACATCAGCTAATTAGTGGGAGGAGCTGAAAAATAGCATTCCTCATTTAGCTTGAAATATCTCTATTTAGCTGGAGTACTTGTTTGCCTTGCTTACTGTACTGTGTCTGAATATTGTTGATCTCTGTCTGCATTTTATTTTTCCCAGTCACCCTCCCAACCATTGTTGTATTTTTAAACTTGCTGGTTTTGGAGATGCCCACCCCTGATATAAATCTGATTTTGGACACTCCTCCCAGTCCCATCTCATGAGCTCATTCTACTGAGTACAGAGAGAGATCATTTGGGAAGGCCCACCCCCTTAGTTTTTTAACCTTGGTTTCCTCCCATCCCACTTAACTTTAAAAAATGCACTTTATTCAGCTGCTTTTACTGTATTTGTGTTTCTTCCTACTTTATTACTTTATTTTGTATTTGCTACTTGTTCCTAAATGTGTTCAATTGCATTTATTCTGCTGTATTCATGAGGGAAGGTATAAACAGCTTCACAGCCTCCTTCCCCTCCACAGGAACTGGCACATATGTCCAAACCTTGTTAGTAGCCTGATTAAATTGCAACCATTATTCTAAGACTTGTAGTTTTGGTTTAAGCACTTGGGCTTCACACCACTTGTTTTACATTACATTGTTTTACATTAACAATGTTTGTAGTCTACACTCTTGTGACAGCAGAGGTAGCTTACATCCTTCTAAGATGGGAATTGCTGGTTGAAGGCTTAGTGTGTCTGTTATACAAAGTGTCTTGGTTCTGGTTTATGTGGTTGTGCTTCAGGCCAGTTATTTTACAATAAGAAGGTGTGTGGTCTACACTCTAGTGGGAAGAAAGGGTAGCCTCTGCCCTTCTGAGCTGGGAGTTGCTGGTTGAAAGGCTTATTGTGTTCTTAAACTTAAATTGAGTAGCATAGTCTAGATACAGATTTTCTGCATCCAGAGCTTCAGCTGCACAGTTTTTAACCTTTTGTGAGGTATTCCAGCTGCAATTTTTCTCTTAGTAGCACTTGTTTGATCACCTAATAGTACTACTCTCAGACCTTCCTCCCTTTACCCTGTTAGCTCTCCCTGGCCTCTCTCCCTCAGTTTCTGACAAATATGAATGGACAATTTCTTACATTTTCTCCTGCCAGTCTGGTTGATATTGGCATCCTGAGACAGGGCAGCAACTGCTTCACCCCCTTACCCCCTAGGAACACAATTTGTGATAGATGCAATTACATCAAACACCTAGTGTCACTGCTCTCTCCTCCACAAACCAGTATATCTGGCACTGAGATGGTTATCAACATGAACACCCCACCTCAAACACCACCCACACCTACACAACATACCCCCACATATGCAGAGGTCCTCAACAAAAACATAACCAAACTAAAGAGACCTCCAAGGCAAAAACATACACAAACTCCACTGCCCACCACACCACACATAGTCCACACACCTGTGTCTCTCAGCCTAAACATAAACTCAACATATTAGTCATAGGAGACTCCATTGTCAGACACACAGATGTGCCCCTCAACATTCTGGATAAGGAGAAAGTTACAGTTAGGTGTTTCTTGTGTGTCAGAATCCACCATATCACCCATGCACTCAAGTCTCTCAACAGGTACTGTTATGACTTATGTCACAGCCATGTTGGCATAAATGACTTGAAACATACCTCCCTGGACTATATGAAGAGAGGCATGGTCGAGCTCACTGAATATGTGCCCCAGGCAGGTATGTTCCTAGCCTTGAGCAGCATTCTACCATCATCCAGAATGATGCCTCAATACAAACAGAAATTGACAGACTTTAACAATTGGCTTAGTTCTGGTGTCATTCCAAGGGAATCCAGTACCTGACAGCCTGGGATGACATGACTGACAAACCACGATTCTTTGCCAGAGATGGCCTGCATCTGTCGCCCTTGACCTTCACACTCCTAAGGCTCTTGCCTCCCTTATAGTGCCTTTTTTAGGCAATGCCAAGGGGTCAAAACTACCAACATGAATATTTCATCAAAATATAAAATAAAGGTCATGCTGCTAAATGTAAGGAGTCTAAACATGAAACTGCAATCATTGCAAGCATTCTTAACCCTGGATGATTCTGACATTTGTGCAGTCACAGAAACATGGTTCAAAGCTGTGGAGAGCAGCCCAGCCCATACCAGGTTACTCATCCATTCATTCATTCAGACCCCAAACCGTGGGCAGGAAAACTAAAGGAGGTGGAGTTGCAATATATATAAAAGACGTACATACCTCCAGACTGGTCAAACAGTATAATGCACAAGAAACACTCCAGGTGCAGTTAAGTGACAAGACCCCTATTCAAATCATAGCTAGCTATAGGCCTCCAACTTTGATCAAGATGCCCACTCCACCTATATGGACCTCTTTGAATCTATCAGGATTCAACCCTTTACCATGATCTTGGGTGGCTTTAACTATTCGACCATAGATTGGGAAAAATACTCATGCCACAACACAAATGCCCAGAGATTCCTTGATTTAGTCAATGAAAATGCCTTGGACCAGTTGGTCGACACCCTCACAAGCGGTGAAATATCTTGGACCTGGTATTAGTCAACATGAGTAACCACTGCAGCATCCCTACAGTGTCATCATCCCTGGTGAGATCCAACCACAAAGTGGTCATTTTCAAAGTCACCATCTCCCCCCCCCCCCAACTAGGGTTAAACAAAAAAGCTTCTCCAGAGCTGATTACAACCACCTGAGGGAAGGTATAAACAGCTTGACAGCTCCCTCCATAGGAACTGGCATATATGTCCAAACCTACACCAAAGTACTGTATGAGCATTTATATAGCTGCAGGGAATCAGGAATACCAGACAGGATGAAATCCTCCTCCTCAAGGAAGAGTAAACCTGTCTGGTGGACATCTGCAATAAATAAACTCTATAATAAAAGGAAACAATTGCTGTCCAGGACCAAGAAGGAGCAGGTGCCTAATTGGAAGTAATCTCTCCTTAGCCGGAAAAAGCAAATAGGAGCACTAGTGAAATTCTCCAAAGCAAACTTTGAGCCAAATTGGCCACATCTTCTAAAGACAATCAGAAGGCCTTCTTCACATATGTCCACAACCTCAATGGAAGCACTCAGAACTGGTGGTAAAGGACACCACATACACAAACACTGTAGATATAGCAAACATGCTGGCAGACAGGTTCAGTGAAAACATTACTCCTCTGTCCCCCATCAGTAAAACAGAGCATCCACAGTACCTGCCCCCCCTCCCCTTATCTCTAGGGAGCAAGTCATCACTGCCCTCTCAAAGGCAGAAAATACAGCCTCCATGGGACCCAATAACATCCCAGGCTGCATCCTACATGAACCCAGGCAGCAATTTGCAGCACCATTAAGCACACTATTCAACCAAAGACTGAGTACTGGCTTATCCCAGTCGAGTGGAGGACAGTCACTGTCATCCCTTTGCACAAAGGTGGTGTGTCCACCAATCCAGGAAATTATAGACCCATCAGCCTAACTAGCCTGATCTGCAAGGCCATGGAGCAGATTATCATGGACCTCATTAACAAGGACATTGGCAACCTCCAGACACTTGATCCCACAAGTTTGGTTTCATCAAGGGGAGGTCATGCCTATTATATTTGGTCAACTTCTTTGAGACAATCACCAAAGGCATGGATGAGGGGAAGACGGTGCACACTGCCTTCCTTGACATGGCCAAAGCCTTTGATACTATTTCCCACTCAGGTATAATAAATAAACTCTCTCAACTAGGCATCAATTCATATGTTACCAGATGGGTAGCAAACTATCTCACTGATAGAACCCAACTAGTCAAAACAGGGGAAGCCACCTCAAACAGTAGACCTGTAAGGAGCTGGTTACCCCAGAGATTGGTCTTGGGGCCTCTGCTGTTTGGGATATACTTTTCTGAGGTGCAGGCCAAAACCAGTGAGATATGGCTGACCAAGTTTGCAGATGACTGCAAATAATGTGGACATCCTCCAAGAGGGTCTCACCAAAACAAATGACTGGTACCAGAAACATGGCCTCAAACTGAATGCCAAAAAATGCATCATCATCCCCTCTGGGGAGAGTGACGTCCCCACAAATTATTACACTGATAATAAGGTCCTAAGCATGCAAACAGTCGTGAGGGACTTGGGCACCCAGGTTGATAGCAAACTGACTTTTGACCACTATATTGCCTCCATTGTAAGGAAAGCTTTCTACATCATCCACCTCATTAGTCAGGGTATCTCATCCAGGGACAAGGTGGTCATAACATCCCTGTATTATTCCCTTATAAGGCCCATTATTGAGTACAATGCCCCTTTTGGCATGTACCTCACAAAGCACATGCAGCACCTGGAGAGACCACAGAGGTTCCTCACCAGGAGAATCCAGGGCCTCAAATATCTACACTGCATATATAGGCTACAGGCCCTGTCCCTCTACTCAGTCTCCTACAGACTAGTCAGAGGTGATTTCTGTCTGGCATATAAAGCAATCTCAGACCCCACCCTGATGGGACTGCTGCATATCCGCAAGTTAAGATCCACACGAGTAACCCGCATGCATGACCTCCACCTGGTCTGTGACATCAATAGAACTTGTTGATGGGACAGATTTGTGTCCCAGAGAGTCCCCCTTTTGTGGAATAGACTCCCTCTCCAAGTCAAGCAGAGTACCTCATTAACCCTTTTTAAGCACAACCTGGGTAACTGGATGGGGAACAGAAAATACACTCCTAGGATTCCACCTATGTCCCTGCTGGACAGAGGCATGGGGTGCTGACTTGTTGGAACATGGGCTAAATTCTTGGCTAGGTTTGTAAGGACCAATAGCCTAGTAACTTCCTATGATCCAATGCTTATTTGAATGTTTTTTATTTCTGAAATTGTTGCACTTTGTTTGCTGTAGCACTGTAGCATAAACTAGATTCAGACCTGCCGAATCTTGTTCTGTTTGTATAACTTGAGCACTACACCAGGCCATCTTTTATTGGAGATGGTTTCCCTGCATCCTAGTGGCAGGAGTGTGCAGTTAGAACTCATCTGATTGAAAGTTGCTGGAACAGGGCTCAGTTTCGAGCTTTTTTGTATTGGTTAATTTTTTAAATCAGTTTGCTCTCATTTGCTATATAAGCACCTCATTTGCACAGATTTATACTCGTTTGAGCCTTGTTCACTGCCAAGCAGTGGTGGGCAACATTGGCTATTATAGATACAAATACTTCTGCCTGCAAATTTTCCCTTAGTATTCTGCTGGTGCCCCATTGGTGAGTTCTCACTATTGTCCTTCACTGACAGGTGATACAATCAGCGAAGCTCCTGAGGTACCAACACAGATACTACCCACTAGCCCTTCATATTTTTTATCTACTTCTCCTGTCCTCTTCCTGGTCCTTCCTGTCCTGTCCCTGTTTTCTAACCACATCAACTTACCTAGCATTATGGACGGACAATTTCCCACAGTTTCTCCAGCCAGCCTGGTTGACTTGGGCATCCTAAGGCAATGTAGGAATTGCCTCATTTACACAGACAACCCACTTCTTCTAGTCCACACAAATTCACTATGTGAGAGATGCATCTATATCAAGAACCTAGAATCCAGGCTCTATCACTCACTAGTCAGTTCATCATAATAAGCAGGATGTCAGCATGCACACCTCACCTCCTGCACGTACAAAACCAACAATACATAAACCTACATATGTGGAGGTCCATACCAGAAGCTTACCTAAACATCATAGACCTCCAAAAGGCAAGCGCAATTCACTTAATACATCCTTTGCAGAACATAGTACACACAATATATCCCATACCAGTGTCTCACCAGTCAAATCTATAAGGCATAACACAAAAACAAACATCTTAGTCATGGGTGACTTAATTGTGAGACTCATAGATGGCCCTCTCACCAGATTGGATAAGGAAAAAATCATGGTCAGCTGTCTGTCAGGTGCCAGGTTCCTCCACATCACACACGTACTCAAGTCTCTCAACAACAGGCACTGTTATGACTCTGTTATAGTCCATGTTGGTGCGAACGACTTGAGAAATACCTCACTGGACTATATAAACAGAGACATGACTGAGCTCTCTGATTATGTGTCTCAGGCAGGTATGTCCCTAGCCTTAAGCAGCATTTTACTGTCACTGAGGATGATATCTCAATACAAACAAAAATGATTTACTTTGACAATTGGCTTAGTTTCTGGTGTTATTCAAAGGGGATCCAGTATCTGTCAGACTTGGATGGCATGGTTAACAGACCTCGATATTTTGCCAGAGATGGTCTTCATCTGTTATCCATGGGATTTCAGTTACTGGCTAAGGCTCTTACCAACCTCACAGTACCTTTTTAAGCAATGTCAGAAGAACAAAATTCCAGATGTAAAAATACTCTCTAAAAACAACTCAAGGTTATGCTGCTAAATGCTAGGAGTCAAAACCAGAAACTGCACTCACTGGAAGCAGTCCTCAACTTGGAAGATAATGACATTTCTGCAGACAGCACCCCAGCTACACCAGGTTACATTTCCTTCCACATAGTCAGACCACAAACTAAAGGCATGAGAACTAAAGAAGGTGGTGTATCAATATTCATTAAAGATAAATACACTTCTAGATTGTTTAAAAACCATGATTCCATTGAATTACTTCAGGTGCAATCAACTGTAGGTAAGACTCTTCTTCAGGATATTGCTAGCTACAGGACCCCCTCCATGAATCAGGACATCCACTCAGCCTACTTGGATTTACTTGAGTTAATCAAGAAACAACTAAATACCCTGGTTTTGGGTGATTTTAATAACCCAACCATTGAATGGGTAAATTATATGTGTTCTAACTCACTTAGCCAAAGGCTCCTGGACTTCATTAACTCCAATGCTCTGGATCAACTAGTTGACACACCCACAAGGGGCTCAAATATTCTGGATCTAGTGCTCACCATCATGGAGAAGCACTGCACCACCCTCAGTGTGGGGCCATCCCTGGTGAGATCTAACCACAAACCAGTCTCACTAGAAGTAACTATAAAACAAGACCACCCCTTAGCAACAACTAGACTAAAAAATGTCTCCAAGGCCATTTACAGCCTCTTACGTGACAGCATAAATGGCTTCATAGCCCCTCCGCCCACTGATGGAATAGACACCTATGCTGAGATATATACCAATGCTTTATAGGAGCACCTGTACAATTGTATTGACTCTGCTGTACCTGATAGAACCAAAGCAACAGCTTCAAGGAAACACAAACCAGCCTGGTGGACAACTGCCATTAATAAGCTATACAATAGTAGAAAGAAATTGCTGTCTAAGAGTAGCAAGGAAAGGTCTCAAACCTGGAAACTCTCTCTTCAACTTAAACAAGCAAATAAGACTCCTAGTAAAGTCCTCCAAAGCTAACTATGAATCCAAATTAGCTTCCCTAACCAACGATAACAACAAGGCGTTCTTTAGTTACATCCGTAACCTCAAAGGTAAGGCCCAGATTTGCACTGAACTTGTAGTTAATGGTATTACATATACAAATCCTGTGGATATAGCAAGCTTGCTGGCCAGCAGGTTCAGTGAAAACTTCACTCACCTGTCCCTGCCACATATACCCCAAAACATCATTAACACCTGCCCCCCAACTAGTATTCTGAGCAGAAAGTCTTAAACTCCCTTTCCAAGGTCAAAAATACAGCCTCTATGAGACCAGACAACATCCCAGGCTGTGTTCTACATGGGTTAAAACAGGAATTAGTATCATTACTGGGCATACTTTTCAATCATAGCCTAAGCACTGGCTTCATCCCAAAACAGCTACCGTCATCCTTTTGCACAAAAGTGGTGCATTCCCAGACCACGGGAACTATAAACCCATTAGCCTAACCAGCCTTATCTGCAAGGCCATGGAATGAATCATCATGGACATTATTAATAAAGATACAGGAAATCTCTAAACACTTGACCCCACCCAGTTTGGCTTTGTCAAGGGGAGATCATGTCTGTTAAACCTGGTGGGCTTCTTTGAGAGTCATCAAAGCCCTAGACAAGGGCAAATCTGTGCATATAGCCTGCCTAGTCTTAGCCTTCACACAATCTTCCACTCAGGCATCATTGATAAACTCACCCAGCTGGGTATCAACCCATATATTGTTAGGTGGGGTGCAAACTGTCTCACTGATAGAACCCATATGGTCAAAATAGAGGACTCCACCTCCTCCAGCAGACCTGTAACCAGTGGTGTTCCACAGGGATCGGTTCTGGGACCCCTACTGTTCGGAATGTACTCCTCCGAAGTACAGGCTAAAACTAAAGGACTGGGATTGACAAAATTTGCTGATGACTAATGACTGGTCTCAAAGCCATGGTCTTAAACTTAATGCAAAAAAATGCATTATCATCCCCTTCAGCAAGGGTGATGTTCCTGCAAACTACCACATCAATAGCAATACCCTAAGCACACAGTCAGTGCTGACAGATCTGGGCACACAGGTCAACAGTAATCTTAACTTTGATCATTGTGTCTCCACAATGGTAAGAAGGGCATTTTATATTGCTCATCTCATAAGTAAGGGCATTGCCTCCAGAAAAAAAAGAGGTTATAACTCCCCTGTACTCTTCCTTCATCAGGCCAATACTACAGTACAATGCTCCCGCTGGTATGTTCCTTTCCAAACACCTGCAAGAATTGGAGAGACCACAAAGGTTCCTTACAAAGAAAATTCAGGGTCTTCAAGATCTGTCTTATGAGGACAGACTGAAATCACTGTCACTTTACACTGTGCTGTACGGACTACTCAGAGGCAACATGTGCCTTGCATATAAAGCAATCTCTGACTCAGCTTTAATGGAAATGATGCACATTCAAAAGAAAAATTGCACACGGGTCACTCACTCAAAGGACCCTAACCTGGTATGTGACATCAACTGAACTTGCTGGAGAAACAGATTTGTCTCATAGAGGTTGCCCCACCTTTGGAACAAGCTTCCTATTCATGTTAATCAAGGCCCTCACCTGCCCTATTTAAGCATAGGTTCATAGGTTGGTACTAAGCTATCAGCCCTAAGGCCTATACAAGCCTAGCCATAACAATTCCCTGGCTATTTCTTCCCACGCTATTTACTTCCCTGGACCCCTGTCTAGCAGGGCAACTGATGTGATCCCCGGGGTGAATTTCCTTTCTCCCATCCAGTCGTCAAGGTTCTATTTGAAGAGGGCCAAAGAGGCACTCTGCTTGACATGTATGGGCAATCTATTCCAGAATCTGGGGAGTCTCTGGGTCAGGAACCTATCCCTCCAGCATGTTTTGTTTATTGTGATGACAAGGTTTAGATCCCTGGAGCGTGTGGCTCTGAGGGATTGGGATTTCTTTAAGTGCAGCATGTCCAACAGCTCTGGGTTTGACATGGCCTTGTATGTTAAGCAGAGATCGCCTTTGAGTAGACGATATGTGACAGAGTACAGCTGGAGTTTTTTAAGGCGGTCAGCGTAGGGCATCTGCTTTAGGCCTGTGATTCTTTTAGTGAGGTATTTCTGTGGCCTTTCCAGTTGTTGCAGATGTCTTGAGAGGTACATGCCAAACGGGGCATTGTATTCTATAATGGGTCTAATGAGGGATGAGTACAGTGGGACAATGACCTCCTTTTTTCTGGATGAAAAGCCCTTAGTGATGAGGTGTGCCACATAAAAGGATTTCCTGACTGTTGTGGCGATGTGCTTATCGAAGGTGAGACCACTGTCCAACTGTGTCCCAAAGTCTCTTATCCCTAAGTCTCTTATCTGTGAACTTTGTTATCCAGAGTCCCTTAGTGTTGGCCTGTACTTCAGAGAATTATATGCCAAACAAGAGTGGTCCCAGGACTGAACCCTGAGGTACTCCACTTGTCACTTGTCTGGAGCTGGATTTGGAGTCTGCTACTTTTACAGTGTGGGTTCTATCAGTAAGCCAGTTAGCAACCCATTGGGTGACGTAGGGATTAATGCCCAGCTTAGTAAGTTTGTCTATGATTCCAGAGTGGGCGATGGTGTCAAAAGCCTTGGCAAGGTCTAGATAGGCTGTGTGGACCACCTTACCCTTGTCCATGGCTCTGGAGACTGATTCGAAGAAGTCAGTCAGGTTCAGGAGACAAGATCGTCCCTTCACGAACCCAAACTGGGTGGGGTCCAGTGTTTGAAGGTTGCCAATGTCTTTGTTTATATGTTCCATGATAATACGCTCCATGGCCTTGCAGATAAGGCTTGTCAGACTGATGGGATGGTAGTTTCCGGGATCCAAGGTGGATCCCCCCCCTTGTGGAGTGGGATAACTGTAGCTCTGTGCCACTCAGTGGGCACGAAACCTGAATGCCCATGCATGTCAAGCAGAGCGCCTCTTTGGCCCTCTTCAAAAGGAACCTTGACGATTGGATGGGAGAAAGGAAATTCACCCCGGGGATCGCATAGTTTGAATGATTGGTTGGGTAACCGGAAATTCACACTAGGGGTTCCACCTGTGTCCCTCTTGGAGAGGGGCAATAGGTGCTGATTCTAGTGTCTTCTTGAACCAGACACCCTTGAGAACATGGGTTGAACTTGGCTAGGCTTGTAAGGGCCCTGGGGCAATTAGCCTAGTAACCTAACCTCATATTCATAGGTTGGTAATAGGCTATCAGCCCTATGGCCTATACAAGCCTAGCCATAACAATTCTCTGGCTATTTCTTCCCACACTATTTACTTCCCTGGACCCCTGTCTAGCAGAGCGACTGACGTGATCCCTGGGGTGAATTTCCTTTCTCCCATCCAATCGTCAAGGTTCCTTTTGAAGAGGGTCAAAGAGGTGCTCTGCTTGACATGCATGGGCAGTCTATTCCAGAGTCCGGGGAGTCTCTGCGTCAGGAACCTATCCCTCCAGCATGTTTTGTTTATTGTGATGACAAGGTTTACATCCCTGGAGCGTGTGGCTCTGAGGGATTGGGATTTCTTTAAGTGTAGCATGTCCAACAGCTCTGGGTTTGACATGGCCTTGTATGTTAAGCAGAGGTTGCCTCTGAGATGACGATATGTGACAGAGTATAGCTGGAGTTTTTTAAGGCGGTCAGCATAGGGCATCTGCTTTAGGCCTGTGATTCTTTTAGTGAGGTATTTCTGCGGCCTTTCCAGTTGTTGCAGGTGTCTTGAAAGGTACATACCAAGTGGGGTGTTGTATTCTATAATGGGTCTAATGAGGGATGAGTACAGTGGGACAATGACCTCCTTTTTTCTGGATGAAAAGCCCTTGGTGATGAGGTGTGCCACATAGAAGGATTTCCTGACTGTTGTGGCGATGTGGTTATCGAAGATGAGACCACTGTCCACCTGTGTCCCTAAGTCTCTTATCACACTTTTGGTGTTTAGTGTACTGCCACCTATGTGGTAATTCACGGGTGCATGTTTTTTTCCCAAAGGGGACAACTATACATTTCTTGGCATTGAGCTTGAGCCCATGACTCTGGCACCAAGCATCTGTTTTTGTAAGGGCCTTTTGTAGAGTATTGACATCATTTGGAGATTCAATAAAAGCTCCCAGTTTGCAGTCACCTGCGAACTTTGTTAGCCAGAGTCCCTTAGTATTGGCCTGTACTTTAGAGAAGTAGATGCCAAACAAGAGTGGTCCCAGGACTGAACCCTGAGGTACTCCACTTGTCTGTAGCTGGATTTGGAGTCAGCTACTTTTACAGTGTGGGTTCTGTCAGTAAGCCAGTTGGCAACCCATTGAGTGACGGAGGGATTAATGCCCAGCTTAGTAAGTTTATCTATGATTCCAGAGTGGGGGATGGTGTCAAAGGCCTTGGCAAGGTCCAGATAGGCTGTGTGGACTGCCTTACCCTCGTCCATTGCTCTGGAGACTGACTCAAAGAAGTCAATCTGGCTCAGGAGACAAGATCGGCCCTTCATGAACCCAAACTGGGTGGGGTCCTGTGTTTGAAGGTTGCCAATGTCTTTGTTTATAAGTTCCATGATAATACGTTCCATGGCCTTGCAGATCAGGCTCATCAGACTGATGGGGCGGTAGTTCCCCCGATCCAAGGTGGATCTCCCACTGTAGAGGAGGATAACTGTAGCTGTGCACCACTCAGTGGGCATGAAGCCTGAGGTGAGGCTATGATTAAACATGACACTTAGGTGAGGTGCCAGTTCATTTTGTAGTTCATGTAGTACACAGCCCGAGATGTCATCTGGTCCCATGGATGCTGTATTCTTAGCTTTGGACACTGTGTTTTTTACCTGTGTGGCTGTTATTACCAGAATTTGGCAATCTTCCAGTATTAAGATGGGCCATTTAGGGGGGGAGAGGGGGGTGAAGTTGGCACTGAATCGATCTGCCAGGATATTGGCAATATCCTTGGGATCAGTACATTTAATGCCATTCTGTTGTAGCTCAGAGCAGATCTGAGCATATGATCCTATGAGTCCATAATGGTTTTGATAGTGTAATGCCCAATTTGTTCCAATTTGTTTTATATATACATATATATATATATATATATATATATATATATATATATATATATATATATATATCTATAGTTTCACTTCAAAACGTTGAAAACTTATAACATCTAATTTCAAAACAAGACCATAAGATCGAAAATTCAAAACATCTAAAACTCATAACATCGAATTTCACAACATTGAAAATGTATAAAATTGAGTAGTGTATAATCAAAAGTAAATATTATACTTTATTCTGTTAATCTGTATATAGTGTTTATTATTCCACTCTGTATGTATTTTTAGGCCATACAAGTAAGTGATTTAGACATTATGTGTACAATCTTTATGGTGATCGCAATACAGTGGGGTTAAGAAATTAACTTTTTCCCACTGTAGTGCGATCTTGGAGTTGATATATTTAATTTAATGGGGTGTAGGGGGCAGAGCCCTCTACTTGGGGTGTGCAGGAGGGCTTGCCCCCCCCTGCAGAAACGTAGTAAAAAGTGTTTTTTTTTTTTTCATTTGGTGTTGTTATAGGTGGAGGGGATGTTATTTATATTTGCTTGGTAGTTTTCAATGTTGTGAGATTCGATGTTATGAGTTTTAGATGTTTTGAATTTTTGATCTTATGGTCTCCGTTTTGAAATTAGATGCTTTGAGTTTCCAACGTTCTGAAGTAGAACCATATATATATATATACATATATATATATACATATATATATATATATATATATATATATA